>NC_056671.1:87092352-87399383 GCF_018350195.1 Panthera tigris | reverse complement strand
TTTCCTTTTCGACAAAACCCTCCCACCACCATAAACACATCATCTTCAAACCCTATCCTACTTTCTAGTACTGTGATGAGTTTAATGCTTTAACCTGGTGGATTATCTCAGGTTCACTACCCGCATTTACTAACCCATTTGTTTTTAATGTGCAGTTTCTGTGCAGAAAAATAAATCACAGGCTTTCATTAAGTTTACTTTCTAATGTGAGAGAGTGACAAAAATCACACGAACAAAAGCATAGTCATAAATGCAGATATAATTTGCTGTGAATAGTAAAAAGAAAGAAAGAAAGAAAGAAAGAAAGAAAGAAAAGAAAAGAAAAGAAAAGAAAAGAAAAATGAAGTGAAATGAAAAAGGTCCAATAAAGCCAAACACATAGGTGAAGGCCAACTCTGAGACTTATATGGCACCCAAGTCAATGGTTGTCCTCTGACATGGGTGTTTGCACCTGGAGTAGGTGTTTGAAAACCATCCCAGATCTAAATTACACAATTTAAAAGATGCTTTAGTTATCATTTATGCCTCTGAAAGGCATTATTTTTTCTATGCTACTTTAACTTAATTCTTTGAGCACAACCAAATTGCATTTGGGATCATCTAATAGGGGTGCATATTTTTATAACCATTCCTCTTTGAGGAGTTTACAGAATAATTTGTAATGACTACAGAGAATTTACAATATGCAACCTGTAAAACAGTTTATTTAAAAATAAATGAAAATATAAGTCACTTCCTAGTATGGCTTCAGACACTCATTTTCTATTATGATGTAATAAAATCCCTGCCATGAAAGAGACCACCTATTTTAATAAATTCTGTTTTTTTTAACGATCTCCTCAGCCTAAAAGAAAAAAAATGACAGGATACCATGAGAAATATTCATTTGGGAAAAAAAAAAACAGGCATAAATGCAAGTCTCTGAGCTATATTATGAAAGGAATACATAAAAAAACAATGGCATAGAATGATTACCTTAGAAACAGTTATTTCAAATCTAAAATAAGGTGACATGAAGAGAAGAAAATATATCACGAATTACTTGAGTACAAGGGAATATCGAGTCATTTGTATTTCACTTCTATTTTTGTGTAAGCTGGGGTTGAGAATATTGGAAAGGCAGTGCCTGTGACAATTGTGGAGGACTTAAGGTGGGTTAGACGTCAGATGATTCCAGAATGATTTAGCGCACTGCATTCTCTATTATCTTCATCACCAAGGATATACGAAGTACCTCTTTGGCCATCTTCAATAGTGCACAACTGTGAAAGCCCCGCGGTATGAAAACCTTCAAGCATTAGGTTTGTTACCCTCTGCCTTTGGCGAATACAGGCAGATCGGGTAAGAAAGATCCTTTCTGCCAGCCACAATGGGAGGGCGTGAGACAAATGTCTTATTTGTTTTTCGTATTTTTCAAATTAATGTGTACTTAAAAGCCGTGTATGAAAATAACCCTGATTTATTGAGCTGCTCTCTGCTAAGCACAGTGCTGAAGGCTTGTCACATATTGACTCATTTAATCTCTAAAAGAACCCTGAGAGGTATTACTACTTCTTTTTTTTTTTTTTTTCATTAGTGTAGAAGGCTTAATGTTTTAAATGAAGTCATTTGTTAGTTCCCTGACAAAGCCTAAAAAAGAGTGTGGGTGGGAGAAGGCAACAATGGCCAGGCATTTCAGATCTCAGACTCCAGATATTTAATCCACAAATTCTGAGAAGTGGCAATGACCAACTCCATATTTAAATGTGGAGATGACAACACTTTGCTCCCAGTTAAATCTCACCCAAAAGTTCCTATTTTGATTTCCCTTTTACCAAGACCAGGCTCTGCCAAGGTGGAGACACAAGAAATGTGTTTTTGTTGGTTATGAATCAGTTAGATTGATAGGTACACTTATAACAGAAACATGGAAATCATCAAAGTGAAAAATTAAACCAGCTCATTTTAATTTGTCTGGCATACTTTTAATTTAGCCAACACTATTCCCTCAATATCTATGTGGACAGCCAAAATATTTTTAAAGTGTTAATGTATTCTTAGAAAACCAATAAAAAATATCCGAGTCTAAATGATTTTCTCCCTTCCTTTTTGTTAATACCTTTGTTTTAATTCTGAAGTTTGGAGGACTTTGTAGTTTTTCTTCTATAGGAAGAAACTCACTAGTTTCCCAAGCAAATTGCCCCACATAGCAAGTACAATTTTAACTGCCTAATATTTAATGATGAGATATGTAAGTATACTGGAAGAATACTTTGTAGTTGATGCTAGACTTGTTCTGCACATTAGGAAATTAAACACCTTTATCTTTCTCCGGGTCACTGGAGACATATGTTTCTGAGACCTCCCAAAAGAAAAGAAGGAAGGAACGAACGAAGGAACAAACGAAGGAACAAACGAAGGAAGGAAGGAAGGAAGGAACGAACGAACGAACGAACGAAGGAACAAAGGAAGGAACGAAGTGGGGATGAATAAATGAAGGAAGGAAAGAAGAGAAAATTTTTCAAAGCCATAATACAAAAAAGAGATTACTGTCTTCTGCTCAGGTTTTTTCAAGAACACATTGCAAGATTAATTCTTGTCACATGGTAACTGCGTAATGCCAGCTCAAGAAAGCAAATACCAGAGCTACTAAAAGCAATGGGGAAATTATTTATCATCAGAAACCTTGTCTTATATAGAGAAAATATATTGGCTGGCCATGTCTAGAATATATTCAGAATGCTGATGATTAAAATAGTCTACACTCATGAAGTCTTTCCTTTAGAGACAGTCTATATCTCTAAGCAACCAATGCTTATCCAGAAGAAAACCAAAGACTTTCCTTTTTTACTGTGTAAAGATTTCCATAATCTCAGGTTAGTCTTGAAGTTCTGGAGTTGTTTATTTTTTAATTAATATCTAATCCAAAAGAATAAAATGCACATTATTAAAAACATAAAAATGAGAGATTAAGCCTAGTAATTAAGAGTACCGGGCACATAATTTGACACTGAAGTTACAGGTTGACACTGTGCTAACATTTATGGAATATTGTTGCAAAATGCAAATTAGTTCTTAAGAGAGGTGAACAATTTTCCCATTGAATAATCCCACAATTAAGAAATAATATATTCACATAAATACAATCCTGGTCTAAATTTATTTAGAATCAATTAAATCAAATTAAGTCATAAGTTGATCAAACTACATGTCAAATTCCCATTACCCATTCTTTTTGATCACATATACAGAGAGCAAGCTGAAAAAAAAAAAAGAAACATATTTGAATCTCATATTTAATAAGAAAATGATTTTTTTAATGTTTATTTTTGAGAAAGAGATAGAGAGTGAGTGGCGGAAGGGCTGAGAGAGGACACACAGAATCTGAAGCAGACTCCAGACTCAGAGCTGTCAGCACAGAGCCCAACATGGGGCTTGAACCTTTGAATCATGAGATCATCACCTGAGCCTAAGTCAGATGCTCGCCAACTGAACCGCCCATGCACCCGAAGAAAATGATTTTTTTAAGTTTATTTATTTATTATGAGAAAGACAGAGAGATTGTGAGTGGGGGAGGTACAGAAAGAGGAAGAATCTCAAAACTGTGAGATTATGACCAGAGCGGAAATATCTGATGCTTAACCAACTGAGTCACTCAGGCACCCCAGAAAATGAATTTTTTAAAGAAAGAAAATTATTAACTACAGTATTAAAATTAAGGTTTATCTTGGTCTTAATGTTTTAAGATTTTAAAAGTACATATAAACTGAAATTCCCAATTGTTCTTATCCCTAAGATATAGCTCCCTAAGAATTATTTTATCGGTTTGGGATATATATTTTATATATCACAGTCCAAAACTTTACCTTCTTGACCACAAGAAATTTGTGTTCCTTATTGAATCATACCCCATCCAGGAAATTTCTGACTTGTCAGAGAGTATTTCTGCAAATCCATCCTGATTGTCTGTCACCTTTAATTTAAAATAGCTTTTTCTGTCTCTTTGGTTAGGTTTATTCCTAGTCATCTTATGGTTTTTGGTCCAATTATACACAAAAAAAATTCAAAATGGATAAAAGACCTAAATGTGAAACAGGAAACCATCAAAATCCTAGAGGAAAACAGTCAGTGACCTCTTTGATAACGGCTGTAGCAAATTCTTACCAGATACGTCTCATGAAGCAAGAAATACAAAAGCAAAAATGCACTATTCAGACTTCATCAAGACAAAAACCTTCTGCACAGTGAAGGAAACAACACACAAAACTAAAAGGCAACCTTCGGAATGGGAGAAGATATTTGCAAATGACATATCTGATAAGAGGTTAGTATCCAAAATTTATAAAGAACTTATCAAACACTTGGTTTCTACTCAGGTCATGATCTCACGGTTCATGAATTTGAGCTCTGTCTGTGTCAGGCTCTGTGCTATCAGTGTGGAGCCTGCTTGGGATTCTCTATCTCCTTCTCTATCTGGCCCTCCCCCACTTGTGCTGTCTCTCTCTGAAAATAAACTTAAAAAAAAAAAGAATCATGAATATGACAAAGAGGAAAAAAAGTGGAATGTATAAAAAATCCAATGGGACATCTAGAAATTAAAATAATACCTGAAATAAATAATACAACTGATGAGATCATCAGTACTTAGGTACTACTGAAGAAATAAGAAACTAATAGAGACTATTCAAAATGAAGTACAGAGAACAAAAGGCTGAAAAATGAAATAGGCAAGGATGATTGATTTGTGAAAAGTATCAAGCCATCTTCCCTATGTGTGACTAGTCTAGGAGAACCAGGAGGAGGAAAAGTAAATAAAACTATATATTATGGAGAAAGTATAGCCATTTTTTCAGATTTCATGAACATTTTAAGACCACAGATCCAAACTCAATGAAAGCCACAAAAGTCAAGCAAAAAACATAAATCTACATAACCTACCTTACATGCAGATGCTGTCAACCAATATGACAAAAACAAAACAAAACAAAACAAAAGACCTCAAAATCAGGTACAGACAAATAGTGATAAGAATACCCACAATTTACTTGTCAGAAATTTAACAAGACTGAAGACAATAAAGAAGTATCTGTCATTTTTTTTAACGTTTACTTATTATTATTGAGAGACAGAGAGACACAGAGTGTGAGAAGGGGAGGGGTAGAGAGGGGGGAGAACAGAATCCCAAGCAGGCTCCAGGCTGTGAGCTGTCAGCACAGAGCCCAACACGGGCTCAAACTCACAAACTGTGAGATCATGACCTGAGCCAAAGTCAGTTGCCTAACCAACTGAGCCACCCAGGGGCCCCAATAAAGAAGTATCTTTAAGTCACTGAAAAGGAAAACAAAAACAGAAACAGAAACAAAAACAAATCCTTTCAACCTAAATTTTCACATACATTGAAAAATATCTTTTAAAAATGTAGGTGAGGGGCACCTGGGTGGCTCAATCAGTTGAGTGTCCAACTCTTAATTTCGGCTCAGGTCATAATCTCATGATCCATGTGTTTGAGCCCCAAGTCGTGCTCTGTGCTGACAGTGCAGAGCCTGCTTGGGATTCTCCCTCTCCCTCCCTCTCTGCCCCTCCCCCACTCACACTATAGTTGTCTTTCTTAAAATAAGGAAGTAAATAAATATATATACACAAATATATATATATATATACGCAAATATATATATATATATATATATATATATATATATATATACACAAATATATATATATAAAACATGACCAAAGTAACAAGAATATTTTGCGGTGTAATAACACAAAAATAAGTGAAATGCATGGTAACAATATCACAAAGGACAGGATGTAGGAAATGAACATATATTGTTGTAGGTTTTAAATTTTTGGTTAAATAGTTGAATAGGATTTCTATATAAACTGTGATAAATTGCATTTTGGAGACCTTAGAGCAACCACAAAAATTTAAAAAGAAGTGTTAAAGATGATAGTCCAAATGAAAAAATATTAAGTTAAACATAAAAATATTATCTGTTCATTGAAAAAATCCAGAAAAGGAAGAACAAGGAAAAAATTGGACAAATAGAAAATAGGTATGATGATGGTAGATTTGAAATCAATTATATTGTTTATTACTTTAGGAGAAAATAAACAATTATATTGTTTATTACTTTAGGAGAAAATTCTACTTAAAAGACAGATTGTCAGGTTGGAAAAATGAAAGCAAAATATCCAACTATATGCTGTTTGTAAGATCCTGCCTTAAATATAAAGCACAGATTCATTAAAATTGAATGAATGATAAAAATACACAGTGCTATAAGTGAGCAAAAGACAGCTGGAATGATTCTATTAATATCTGGAAAATAAATATGAGAAAACAAAACATTACAAAAGAAAAAGAGATACATGTTAAAATAATAAAATGGTAAACGTATCAAAAGGATGTGAGAATCCCCAAAGCGTAAGACCTTAAAAACATAGCTTCAAAATACATATGGTAAAAATTGGCAAAATTTAAATGGAGAAATAGGCACATGTATGTGCTTCCCCTTCCCTGACTGAGAGAACAAGGAGACAGAAAATGAGAAGGAACACAGAAGACTCTAACACCATCCAGAAACTCACATTATTGATATTTATAGAATACTCCACCCAACGTTGAGCACATGCACATTCTTTACAGGTGCATGCAGATATTCAGCAAACAGACCATATTTAAGACCGTAAAAGAAGCTTCTCTACATTTGTTTAAGTGACTAAAATGATGTAACTATATTTTCTGACCACCACACAGAGTAGAAAACATTCAGACGCCTCAAAAAGCCCTACCTTGTGGATGCCAAACAACAAATTCTAAATAACATGTAGGAACAAAAAAGAGTTATCACAGGATATATTTTAATTCAATACAAATAAAAAGAAAACATTTGAATTTGTAAGACACAACCAAAGCAACAGAGGGCAATTTATAGCATTATAGTATTGTATGAGAAAACGAAATGTCTAAAATTTATGATTGAAGCATTCACTTGAGAGACTAGAAAAGATCAAAATAAACACAAAGCAAACTGAAATAATATATAAGAAAAAATCGATGAAATAATATTAAAACTAAAGAAAAGTAACAAAATTAAAAGTCTTGACAAGGCTAATAAAAATAATACTCATTTGGTCAGACTGATCACAAAAACAAAAGGGAAAGATCTGAAAATACAAATTACCACTATCAGGACAGAAAATGGAAATATCATTATATGTGCTATAGGTATGAAAAATAAGTAAATACTATAAACAACTTTAAGCTAATAAATTCAATACTTTGCATAATTGGATGTATTTCTTGAATGAGTCAAACTAGCAAAGCATGTTTAAAAAATTGATCGACAAAAATAGCAACGTAAGTATTTAAAATTGAATTTGTAGTTGTTGCTGCTTCTCACAGCAGTCTTGTAATTCACTTTTAGAACTAATTCTGTAAAGCCTATATTCATTGTCATGTATGGCCACTGAGGTCTCCCATGAGCTCACTTCATGGTCAGCTGATAATTGAATAGTCTGCTTAAATGCTTAGAAACTGTAAATCAGTGTGCGGTGGGGGGGCAGGGGGGAGGGGAAGGGGGGGCAAGGCTTCAAAGCTGAGGCAGGCCATTTACTTCTTTGCCTGAGCCTTTACACACTGCCAGCCAAGGACCTCCAAACCAGCAGAGGGTTTAGAGTCTGCTTTGGTATGTACCCAACCCAGACGAATATCTACATGTGAACATTCAGTAACTATGGGCATCTCATTTCTTATCTTCCCTTTTAAACTTTTTGAAAATATGTCTGTACCTATGTTTAGCACATGCCCAGGGAGAGATCTCTGAATCAGGTCAAATAAAGATGTGTCTTTAAAGTGGGGTCTTCCAGGGAACTACCAGACATGTTGAATGATAATAATTCTTTAGTAGTGAGCCATTCTAGGGGCACCTGGCGGCTCAGTGGGTTAAGTGTCTGACTTTGGCTCAGGTCATGATCTCTGCTGCCAGAGTGGAGCCTGCTGGGGATCCTCTGTCTTCCTCTCTTTGCCCCTCCCCTGCTTGCTCTCTCTCTCTCTCTCTCTCAAAAATAACATGAACATTAAAAAAAAAAAAAAAGTGAGGCTTTCTAAAGGCATGGGCTCCATTTTGTTCCCCATATCCCAGGAATGTATATGCTACTTTTCAAGAACCTGTTGAGCTGGAACGGGTTAAAATGGCCCCAAACTCGCTGTTTTCATGATCTCTACTCACTTCTTGGATAAACATTCTCAGGTTGTTTCATAGTTTTGGTTAATTTCTAGAGTTCTGAAAAAGTTGATTCTGACAATCTGTGCCATTTGCTGATCCTTTTAGGAGGAGTGACTTCTCAAAGATTCTCATTCTGCCACTCTTTCTAGCATCATCCAATTTGCTTTACTGAACTTATTAACGTGATATTTTGGACATACCTTCAGAGCTGTGGCAAAGCCTGCCAGCAAACTAGTTTGGAGAGGACAAAAGAAACCTCTCGATGGCACTGCCCATTGGCTAGAGATGTCTTAATGACATCAGAAGGACATGTAAATGTTATAAACTTTCAAGTATGGGTCATATGTAAATAAGCCCAATCCCGGTGTATTGCCAAATAAATCTGAGAGAAACCAGTAAAGTGTTTCTTTCAAGAAAAAAAAGTTTGGATTTTGTGAGAAAGAACTGAACTTTTAAAAGATAAAATTTGTCATGCTAGTGCTTTCCTTTTTATAGTTACTTATAATAATTGATGTATTTCCAAGTATTTGAACCAAAGGGTAAATAATGCTATTGGTAACCTCTTGTCTCAGAAAAATTCTAGTATAAAATGTTATATATATATCTTCACATATATATCACATAATTTCAAAGCACAATATATTTATTTATCACTTGATAGAAAAGTAGCTGTTCCACTCAATATTTTGCTTATCTCTACTGCATTTATAGCCATAGCACTATTTTATTTCATTTATTTTTTTCAGCATACTACAACCTGTTTTTATTTTTTACAGTGTCATATTAAAGTTTCAGGGGTTCATTTAGTAACTGTTTAACACAGAATTTCTAAGCATTTGTGAGTATGATCATTATATTGGGGTGAATGGGTAATGACTAGTTCCAACCATAGAAATTGTTTCCAATGACACTTTTATTGGGAATTCTTCACCGAGAGGTGGAATTTTTTTTTTTTTTCCAAATAAAACTCTTGGTCTAATCAACTTTATTTTACATCTAGTGAGGGCTTTTTTTTTTTTTTTTAATTTACATCCAAGTTAGGTAGCATGTAGTGCAACCATGATTTCAGGAGTAGATTCCTTAATGCCCCTTACCCATTTAGCCCTTCCCTCCTCCCACAAAGCCTCCAGTAACCCTCTGCTCTCCATACTTAAGAGTCTCTCATGTTTTGTCTTCCTCCCTGTTTTTATATTATTTTTGCTTCCCTTATCTTGTGTTCATTTGTTTTGTATCTTAAAGTCCTCATATGAGTGAATTCATATAATATTTGTCTTTCTCTGACTAATTTCACTTAGCATAATACCCTCCAGTTCCAACCATGTAGTTGCAAATGGCAAGATTTCATTCTTTTTAATTGCCGAGTAATACTCCATTGTGTGTGTGTGTGTGTGTGTGTGTGTGTGCGTGCGTGTGTGTATAATCTCTTTATTTTTAAATATCTTTATCTGTTTATCCATTGATGGACATTAGGGCTCTTTCCATACTTTGGCTATTGTTGATAGCACTGCTATAAACATTGGGGTGCCTGAGCCCCTTTGAAACAGCATACCTGTATCCTTTGGATAAATACCTAGTAGTGTCATTGCTAGGTCGTAGGGTAGTTCTATTTTTAATTTTTTGAGGAACCTCCATACTATTTTCCAGAGTGGCTGCACGAGTTTGCATTCCCACCAGCAGCCATAGCACTATTTTAAAAAGAATTTTATATGTAATTCAGGTAGTTCATGAGAAAGAATAACTTCTTTCAATTATGATAATATATACTAAGTTACATGGATGGCCCCAGGATAACAGTGAGTAGCTCATATATATTATTTTCCTTTGGTCAGATTTCCTCCTGGAAATAGTATTTTAAAAGTTATCAAATGAATTATTAATGTACATGAAGAAATAGATAAAGTCTATTTGCAAAGATCAACTATGCAGAGTGGCTTATGAGCTCATAATCAATAAAGAAAGGAGGCCTGAGTAAATGTCCTTAAAGTCTGTAAATGTGGGATATTGATGAATACAGGGCATAGATAATTGTGCCGTATCAACAGTAGAGTCAGAATGGTCTTTCACGGTGAGGGAAAATGTTCTGGAAATGGCATCTGAAGAGAAACTTCTCAGACTCCTTATTGAATCATTTTGTAGGTAGTTTACTTACTGGTATGGCTTGATTCCAAACTATAATAAAGTAGCAACTTTTAATAATTCTCCTAGAGAGATACAGAGTACATGTTGTTCTTTTATAGCAAAACCTAAGGTACTTATTTGGAGTTCAAAACAACATTCAAATGTATACAGTTATTAATGTGAAAAGCAGGAATTTTCCTTTTCAGAGATTCCTTTCAATAAAGTCATATGAAATTAAAATTAGCTGCAATACAAGATTTATTTTTAACGTTAGCTTTATTTTTCCGTGCTAGGTATTTGATAATAATAAAAAAAAAGTCTTTTAAAAACTTCTCTAGTTTTTTTTTTCTCTCGACATGTCCATATATCTTTCTCAATGGCTCCCTATTTTTTAAAAAAATTTATTCTTTATTTATTTTTGAGAGAGAGACAGCGAGACAGAGTACGAGTCAGGGAGGAACAGAGATAGAGGGAGGCACAGAATCTGAAGAGGGATCCAGGCTCTGAGCTGTTAGCACAGGGCCCACCATAAGGCTGAAACTCACAAACCAGAAGACCACGACCCAAGTCGGGGTGGTTAACCAACTGAACCACCCATGCGCCCCATCCTGATAATAGTTTAAAGAACTATTTGCAACCTCAAGGAAAGGAAAAATGTCCCACTCAGGTCTGAATTATCCCCAGCTCCACAATATAACCTCCACACAGTACAGGATGCAATCCAAACTTAAACAATGTATGAAAAAAAAAACAAAACTGAAAATATGACCTGTTCACAAGAGAGACAGAAAAAAAAAAAAGTAGACAAATAAGGAGCAGTTACAGAAGCCAAGAATTTTTCATATATTTTCTACATTCTGCATATGGACATTTCAGCCCACAGATTGGACAGCACTGCCTCAAGTAGTATGCAAATTTAGAAACATCTGTGATCTCGTCAAATTCCTTTGGAATATTATTTACATTCAGGATACAATATACAATGATTTGGTGGAATAAGGAATGATTTTCAGAAGCACTCTTTTTCCCTCATTTGTTTATTACTTATAATTTGCTACTTACAATTTGCAAACATACATACAACCAAATTTGCTAGAAAAATGCCTTTATTTTTCTTTGCACTTTGACTTATGCATTAATGATATCTAAAATTTCTTTTAATGTTTATTCATTTTTGAGAGAGAGAGAGCAAACGTGAGCAGGGGAAGGGCAGAGAGAGACAGAAGGAGACACACAATCCGAAGCAGGCTCCAGGCTCTGAACTGTCAGCACACAGCCCTAGGCAGGGCTTGAACCCACGAGTTGTGAGATTATGACTTGAGCCCAAGTCGGACATTTAATCGACTAAGCCACCCAGGTGCCCCATGCATGAATGATATCTAGACTCCTTTCCATTAAGTTTATTATATACACTGTAACAGGCAAAATTTTAACAACTTTTGAAATTTCTATTTAATCTCCCAACCTTTTCCTGTTATATAAATTGTTAAATGTTAAACACTAGAAAAATACACATACATTTCATATTTTTCTATAAGACTTTTTTGCCTAGTTTTACATGTTTAAAGATGTTTCGTTTTTTATTATTTCAAAAGTTCTCCCAAAATTCTTATTGATAATTCACAGAGAAATCTTTCAACGCTATTATCTTCCAAAGTAGTTTCCATGAACACCTGAAGTTTTCTTTGTTTGATGGCTACAACTTCCTAAAATTTTGGATTTTTATGTTTACATTTATTAATAACCAAAATAATATGCATACTGGCTGTAAAACATATCTTCAGTATCATTGGAAGTAATATGTTTCTTTAATTCACCTAAAAATCACCTGAATCTGTATGAAAATGTACTTTGTAAGCAACGTCAAAGGAAGTATTACTCATGACATCATCATCATTTTCTTTCATATATGGAACACTTTTTATAATTCCTATTTTCCTGAGCACTTCACATAAACTAATTTATTTGATCATTCCAGTAAATTTATTAAGTAGACAACATATTATTATTTTAATGCTATTGATGTGAACATATACTTAGAGAAGTACTTAATTTCCCAAAGTCACATGGCTAGAGGCTCTCTCTGCCCCAGACCTAGTATCTAATAGCTGCACACATGGTTTTTGAAACCTCTGGCAGTCTGCTTTTCAGCATCAAATCAAACAGGAGAGGGTAGGGTCCTCTTTTTCATCTCTGGGCCTGATTTAATACTTGGCTGACTGTGGTCTGGGATTTCCAAGGTGCATTTCTGTAGGCTGAGAGGTGGTGTTCCAGGAGGGCCAGGGCGGGAGGGGAGGCATGGGGGCAGACAGCATACATGTCTCCAGGGTACCGATTTGCTTGCTGTGAGTTGAATTGTGTCTCCCACCTCCCTGCAACACACACACACACACACACACACACACACACACACACACACACACACACACAAAGATATGGTGTTCTAATCCCAAGAATCTCAGAAAGTGACCATATTTGGAAATAGTGTTGTTGCAGATGTAATTAGTTAAGGTGAGGTCCTGCTAGAGTAGAGTAATCCAGTAGGACTGCTGTCCTGCTACGAAGAGGAGAAGGGACAGAGACAGGCACAGGGAGAATACCATGTGATCACCGAGGGAGGTAGAGACTGAAGCAACATATTTTTTAGCCAACGAATGCTAAGGATTGACAGCAACAGAAGTCAGGAGAATGGCATGGAAAGGATTCTCTGCTCGAGGCTTCAGAGGGAGCATGGCCCAGATGACAAGTTGATTTCCAACTTAGCCTCCAGAACTGCAAGAGGATACGTTTCTATTGTTTTACGTCAACCCGTTGGTGTTACTTTGTTTCAGCAAACCCAGGAAATTGAGACACTGCTCTCAACCAATTATTAGAATGAAAAACCGATCATAAATAACACAACCATTTCAAAAAACTAGGCTTGAATGAAATACATTCTCAAATACCACACTTCAACAATTATAATAATGCATATAATTTGAATATATCTACAAACCTTACTTCAGTATCTACAGATGGCTTAAACTTGGCACTAACAAATCACCACATACTTTCTAAAATTGCATACTTATAATGCCTGATACCCAAATGCTACACAGCGTCCTAACATTAAATCAATAGCTTATGTTATAGACCAAAGTTGTATACACGGACACTAGAGCAAGAAAGGAGTCCTAATAAAATTGTTATATAGGTATGTCTCCTCATTTCCAATTTTGTAGTGTAGCATTTAAATGATGAAGACAATCTTACTGTTCAACGCCGTGGCTCCTAAATTATTGCAAAAAGTTTTGTTTTCTCAGGTTACAAGTACAATAAAAGTTTATGTGCAAAGTAAACAAACTAATTGACATCGTTTCGGATTTATTAGAGTCATTAAAAACTAATATATTATTAAACAATAGAAATACTTTAAACTGACTACTTCTAGGCACAGTAGAGTCAAATAAATGCACAGCTGTATGTAAATGCTTGAAAAATAACAATAATTGTCATTTGAAAGTCAGTCAGAAGTAAAGAGAACTTTTATACCAAGCCTAAGTGGCATATGTATCTGTGGCTATCTTGATAGGTAAAAATTAACACAGACAGATACGATGGAAGACCTAATGTCAATGTAAAATGCATTATGTTCTTCTTGTATGTGAGGCACCATTATTTATCATATGGGTCCAAAGACAACCTCGCATCCTTTTGTCTCTTATTTATTTCCTATCTTTCAGAAATACTGTAACATACCAGTTAAGTTAGTTTTGTCTCTGTTAAGGTAACTTTATTTTTTTTTACATGAATGCTCATAGTAACTTTATTTATAATAGCCAACAACTGCAAACAACCAAAACGCCCATCAGCAGGTGAATGGATGAACAAATACAGTATATCCATACACTGGATTACTACTCAACAGTAAAATGCAATGAACTATTTATTAATACACATAAATAAAACATGGAAAAACTCAAAATAAGTTATGTCAACTGAAAGAAGACAGACACAAATGAGTACATACTATATCATCCCAATTATATACAACTCTAGAACATTCAAACTAATCTGTGGTGTCAGTATAGATCAGTAGTTACCTGGGAGAGGTGGGGAAGAGGAAGGGGCCAGCTGGAGAAATTACAAAGGGGGGCATTCAATTATCTCTCCAAGAAGCCCACTCCCCCTCACTGAGTAACCAAGGATAGCTTCATTCTGGAGAAATCTCGAGTCATCTGAAGGCTACCTGGTGCTGTTTTTAAAACACTTGAAGGTCTCTTAGGACTGTCCCAACTCTAAGTCAGTGTTTCCAGGAGGAAACAAATTTGTGCTTAGTTTTCCAACAAGTAGTACGAGCCCAAGGTCATATATAGTGCTGCCGGAAAGAACATGTTGCTTACAGCAGTTGGGGCTTCTTCTTAAGTGGAAGCTACATCAGCTTGGAAGCAGAGGTTGACATTGGTTCCAAATGCCCTCCTGCCTGGCTGGTAGGCCTTAGAGTTTCTGATTCAGTTTGAATAACTGAATCCTTACTTAAAATAATAATAATAATAATAATAATAATAATAATGATGATGATGATGTTTATTTATTTTTGAGAGAGAGAGACAGAGCATCACCGGGGGAGAGGCAGAGGGAGGGAGACACAGAACCCAAAGCAGCTCCAGGCTCTGAGCTGTCAGGACAGAGCCCAACACAGGGCTCAAACCCATGAACTGCAAGATCATGACCTAAGCCGAAGTTGGATGCTTAACCGACTTAGCCACGCAGGTGCCCCTGAATCCTTGTTTTAAAGGGATGGCCTGAGGGTAGTCAGTCCTATCTGGCATGTTTGCCCACGCCGCGAGACATTTTTCTGTCACACAAAACGACTGAGAATGGAAGTGTGGAAGATATCCAGACGGATCAATAATGTGTGCATAGGAGTTACAGGAGTTGACAGCATCCTGTCTGTTTCTGATACATTTCTCTATACTTTAAGGAATGCCATGATCCATTGTAGGCAAACTGATCTCTTAGGGGATGGGCAAACCCAGCTATTAGTTAATTTTAAGGGACTTTTAACAGTTTGGGAGAGCCAATCAGAATGTTTTCTTTGGGAGGAAGGTTGTTGGGCTTTTGTTTTGAAATACAAAGTTGATTTATGCCTTTTCTTTCCCTGTACCTCATGGTGTCTAGGGTATACCTCTAGATGTATCTTTCTTTTAAGTCAGCTACTTTCTAACTATCAGTATGTCTATTCATTTTTTTCATTTTTTCACATTTTTAAATGGGCAGATATAAGGGGTATTGTATAGTAAAATAAGATTTTAATTTTCTGATGTAAAATAGATCAACAAAGATAGACGGAGCCCGTCTTATTACTCTTAGTCTAAAAGTAATGGACAGTATAAGAGTGGTGCAAATATAAATATACAGTTAAATTCTCTGTAAACCAGGAACTTTTCTAAATCGTTACTGAAAAATAACGTATAGAAAGTGCAATGCTGGCAGAGATGAGTCTGAATCTGATTCGTACAAATATTCTGCACTGGGAGAGAAGTTTTCCATTCCTTATAGTTTGGCTATTTGTAGACCTGGTCTAGCCTTTCCCTGAAAACAATAAACCATGCTTGCCAAAACGTTTTAAGCCTTCTTGACCGTGTTCACGATCTGGCAAGAAAATAAGGAATATTGTGCCAAAGACAAAGTGATGACAGATAGAGAGAGATAACTAGATCATCGAAGCATGAATTTTCCTAGAGGTTCATTACAACACAGTGGGATTTTGAGGTTTGGTTTATAAGTCTTGAAGGTTCTGCACTAAAGAGAAAAGCCTAGGCTCATCCTAAGTGATAGGCACAATAGGATAGTCCCCTAAATGTAAAACCTCAATGAAATAGTGAACTAGAAGTAAAGTACTCCCCCACTCCGCCCAAGAGGAGTTTTTTGAAAATAGCCTTCATCAAAGCATGGTCATGAGAGGAAGAGTACTACTAGTAATAATAACATTAGTAAAAAAGAGAGAGAGAGAGAGAGAGAGAAGAAAAAAAGAGAGAAAGTAGAAAAAAAGGAGTAAAAAAGGGAGAGGAGAAAAAGGAAAAAAAAGAAGTTGAAAGAAGGAGAAGAAGAGGAGGAGAGAATTATGTGCATTTGAGAAACTGTCAACAAAGCCAGCCAACTCTCTTAGGTGTTTGACAAATAAATGAAATCCTCTTAAGTGGATTTTTAAAACTCAGATCAGTAATTTAATTTAAAATAATTCCAAGTCATAGTGAGCCCAGGCTGCTGAGAAAAAAAAAAAAAAAAAAAAAAAAAACAATTACAGATTCTCTCTAGAGAAATCCATTTTAATACAAAGAATTCTCACACCTCAAAGAAAAGTGAGAAATGCATGTTGAAAAACCGACAAAATACACAAGAAACCACCATATGTAAATACCAGTAGAAACAACAGAAAACAGCCATACTCACAAAGCCATCGTCAATCAGAATTATTGAACTCAAGAGAGAAACTGAGTATAAGTGACGTTCACTTTTTTCCATAAGTGAACTAAATTGTTTAAATATGTTCAAATAATAAGTTCTTTAAAAAAATCTTTAGAGCTAAAAATAAAATATTTGAAATAAAAGAAAACCAATCAGCTTAGAAGTTCAGACACACCTGAAAGGGAAATTGTTAGTTGGAAGATAAAACAATTACCATCATCATCACCATCAGAATGCACTTTTGAGAGGGAGGATTGTAAACATGAAGACTTATGGGAAATGCAGAGGTTTAAGAAAATAAATAAATGCAGTGGTTTGAGAGATTTTGAATTCTAGAAACAGAGAAAAGAAGAAACTGGAAAAAAAAGATAGTATTTGAAGAACTGATGGCTAAAAATATTTTCAAAATTGATTTCAAAAATTTCAGGTTGGGTTCCCCAGATGTAAACCAAAATTAAATCTATTGAATTCTTTTTTTGGTTTATTTCAATGTTGGGTTTATCCCAAGATACTCTTAGAGGGGAATGGAAAAGCAAGGTAGGAAAGCAAAGGAAGTCAGGACAGTGTGCCTTAGTAAGCAGGTTCCCACTGTGGATACATGAACTCTAGCTCGCTGGGGCCTTTGGGAATGGTGTGGATCGGGGTGGCAAACTTTTCTGTAGAGTCAGAAGAGTAAATATGTTAAACTCTGTCAATCATACAGTCTCTGCTGTGATTACTCGGTCCTGTTGGAGTGCAAAAGCAGCCACAGACCATGTGTAAAAGAATGTGTGTGGCTGTGTCCTAACAAAATGGTACTTAAAGAACAAGCAGCTCCCAGCACCCAAAGCATAACATAGCATTATCTCATACAAGTGAGCACAACTCTGCCTCTCAGAAGTGCATTCTGCTGGTGATGGTGATGGTGATGATGATGGTAATTGTTTTATCCTCCAACTAACAATTTTCTTTGCAGGTGTGTCTGAACTTCTGAACTTTCCTATTGATTTTTTTTTTAATTTCAAATATTTTATTTTTAGCTCTAAAGACTTTATTTTTAAAGAACCTATTATCTGAGTGTATTTAAACAAGTATTCACCCTCCATTTCCTGCTCCTCGCTGGCTGCCTACGAGTTGTTCCCAAAGTTGTTAATTCTCCAGCTTACCCCCTGCCCTGTGAGCAGCCTGGGAAAACAAGGACAGAACAAAACCCTTGGGTAGCGGGGTCCCAGTGGCTTCCTTAGAAAGCTGTCAAATTGGCAGGGACTGGAGTGCATATGGATGTGGCTCTGGCAAGGGTCTGAGATAGAATTCAACCAACAAATCAGGATGCCCATAAACGTGAAGCTTTACAAGTGGAAAAGAACCAACTGCAAACACACGAGTCAGCAAGAGTCAAGTACAAAGAGTCTATTCAATTGCCAGAGCAATGAATGCACAAACATGTTGAAGACCGAGTATCCAAGAGTTGCTCCAGTGTCAGTGTGACCAAAACAAGAGCCTGCCATATAAACCTGCCACAACAACTATGATACTAGGTAGGAGCTCTCATGGGGCGTTCTGTGAATTCAGTACACCTGAAGAGGACACCATGCCTGACAAAGGTGGCTACGGGACTCGTGACCTCCAAATAGTAAAGCCTCCACGTCATTGTTCACATGCTACATTTTCTGCAAGTTCCTTTCACAGGTAAACTCTGGAACTTGACCAAGAATTGGATTCTGGGAAGTTCGGTCTTCAGCCTGGGAGCTGAGTTGTGATGGTAAAACATGGTAACAGACAATCCAGTGCGCCAAGTGAGCTCCATCATGGAGTTGAGCTTTATTTCTGTGGTTCTCGAGCTCACCATTTCTCCCCTCCTTAAGACACCCCAGAAAAAAAATGCCGCGGTCATTATCAAACTCCAGTTAGAGTAGTAGAGGTACCTGACCTCACATATCTAATATTTAGACCTGTTGTCTGCACTCAGCAGATGAGAGTGAAGCTCTGTCAAGATCAGAACCACTTGTCCTACTCCAAATTGACCTGCTAAATAAGTGCTCTTTTTTATGTCATGAAAATTGATCCACACGAATGGGCTGCCATAACAAAAGACAGATATGTGACATTGGCTCTGGGGACAGACAGCAGCAGAGGCTGCAAAGCATTGAATAAACCATTAGCAAAGGCTGGAAAAATAGTAAGACATTTACCTTTGCGGGCTGGAATAAAAGGTCATCTTATTATCTAATAGCCATATGATTGGCCCAATTGTTCCTCCCAGCAGTTTGGGAAGAATAACTAATGAACTTGCTGGTTTGCCTGTGGGTATCTCCTGGTAAATGCTGGAAGTGTTGCTCGTTTAGTGTAGCTCTATATCATAAGGTAAAGGAAGAGATAAAAAAAAAAAAAAAAAAGTAAACCGTTCTTTTTGCAAGCCAAATATAAAAGAAATACAAAAGCAATGAGGTGTGTTCAGCTGGGGAATGAAAAAAAAAAACAAAACCAAAAAAACTTTTTACATCCTTAATCTCTCCATCAGCAAAAGGTCCTCAAAGTCAAGTATAACCTGGACATACAGATCAAATAAAGATGTGTGCTATACGGCTCAAAGATTCTTCTCTAAGATTCTTGAAAGATTTAAGCAGAACCTGGTTGACCTGTTCAGCTAGGCAGAGAGACTGCTCAAATTCTTCAGGGTCTTATCTAAAGAGACCAGGCATGACAAAAGTACTTAGTTACAGGCCTGCTGATCTTGAAAAGAATGATGGATATGTATTTGGGGGCATGAAGTGTTGAGCGAATCAGGTTTTTAGGTTCTTGTACTGGTAAAACAACCACCAGATGGGACTACGAGAAACTGAGATCTTTGAATAATCTCCTGTGGGATCTTGGTATTTTTATGGGAATTAAGCAAGCTGAATTATTTACTCAGGTGCTAGCACTGATGGGAATTTTATTATGTACGAAGAAGAAAGAGCCAGAGGTCCATGCCCCCTGGGATCTATGCTCTAAGGTCTGAGAGCATATTAAGGATCTGAGGAAGTGAGCGGCCACTCACTGCTCAAGGAAAAAAAAAATGATATGGTATGTTTAAAAAGTTATAAAAAAAAAAAAAGACTATGCAATAGAACTATGAGGCCCACAAAGCCTAAAATATTTACTATTGGAACCTTTATAGAAAATGTTTCCTGAACTCTGACCTTGGAAACCACACCCACACAGCAATAAAGAACCTCAGGGTGGATTTTCGCTCCAGGGGAAAAAAAATCAATGCCTTCCAAAGGAACACTATCTGCCCTGGAATGCTGAGTTCTGGAAGAAGGTGCCTAGGAATGCTGAGTTCTGGAAGAAGGTGCCTAGTTATATTTTAAAATGGCTATGGGTCAATTACTTGTGTGTTCCTCTAACTTATCCTTTCAAAGAAAGCATTTGTGGCCATTTTTTTTTTTTTTTTCTCTCCCTATCTCCGTTGTCCGGAGGCAGAGAACTTGGAATTTTGTTCAGATATCTCTGGAACAGGAGCCTCTCCCACATCTTGGACGTTTCTAACCTGAAAAGCACACAGTAGGTTCCTAGGAAGTATATGTTGTAAGTGCTTTGCTTTTATTCACAGATTAAAACACATACAACACAAAAAGTTTATGTAATTTTTTTCTTGGAATTCCAAGTATCGCATGTCATTTTTTATTTCATATACTTGTCACGTTGTGTATTTCACTTACTTTTCAGGTTCATAAAGATGCAAGGAATGCTTGTCATATATTTTAGCTAATCTTTGCAATCACAGGAAAACTGAATATACTAAAGTAATTAAATAAGAATTAAAATAACTAAAAATATATAAATGACCGTGGGTGAGGGACACAAAGAGACAGAGACAGAGATAGAGACAGTCCCATGAGCACACGTGACCAAAACACATTGATGATGAGTAGCGTTTTTGTCCTTGCCTTTACCCACTCCAGAGCATCAAATCTGAGTTTCACCTCACCCCGTCTTATTTTCCTCAAAGGAGGCAATGTGAACACTTTCTGTCAATGAGGGTCTTCAGTGTGCTGTGGAGATTTCTATGATTCTTTTTTACTTTTCTGAGGTAAAGAGACAAATGTGTGTCTTGATGTTTCCTTCTCATTCTTTTAAATTGAAGTTTAGTCGTCACGTAATGTTGTCTTAGCTTCAGATGGATGACACGGTGATTTGAGAACTCTTCACATTATGTGATGCTCTCCAATGAAAGTGTGGTGACCATTTATGGCTACATGACATTATTACAATATTACCGACTACGCTCTGTAGGCTGTATTCTTCATCCCCATGACTCATTTATTTTATAACTGGAAATTTGTACCTCTGACTTCCCTCCACCTATTTTGCCCATCCCCCCATCTTGTCCCATTCGGGAGCCACCAGTTTGTTCTCTGTATTTAGAGGCCCGTTTCTGGGTTTTTTGGGTTTATTTTGTTTACAGTCCACATATATGTTTCCTCTTTTTCCTGCCAAGAATGTACAGGTAAACCCAGCGATGTGGCAACCTCCTCGCAACCATAATGTAATAAACAGGAGGAAAAAAGCCATGCGGTCGGCTGGATAAGCAGAATGAAGGAGCCTCGTCATGGTCGTATTGAGTAGCTGAACCAGTACTGAAACTGCCTCCCCTTGGGTATTGATAAGCAGGGGAAAAAGAAACACCTATGTGTTTGTGCTACTTCTAGTCAGGTTTTCTATTATTTGCAGTTGAACACATTTCTTACTTATACATATATTTAGAGAGAAAATCATTGAATATTGATTCTTGTTTTTATTCTTCAACCCAATGAAAGCAACAATTGCCTTAGGGAAAATAAAAAAGCAGAAACAACATGCCTTTTAGTCTTCCTTTCCTTCTTTTGCTATTTGCTTATTTATACTCCACAAGTATAAGTTTCCATTAGATTAGCTTATTAATTTAGGCCATCCATCCTTGGTCTGCTCTGTTAATTTAAATCTTATCTCTGCCATGACCCGGTGTTGTCCAAATCAATAAATAACACTACTATTTCCTCAGGCCTTCAGTCTTTAAAAGAACCTTAATTCGTGTCTTTTTCTTACTCCTCACACCCGATCCTTCCTCAAATTGTTTCCTACATTCTGATCTACGTTATCCTGTTCCATAGACCGTTGGAATTTCTTTTAACTACTTTTTCTCTACCTTGACTATGGCAGCCTTGTTTTAAATTAAGAGTATGATCCTTTTACAACATAAATCAGGTAACATCGCTGCCCTCCCACTAGCCTTCCGATGATCTCCCTTCACGACAGAAGTAAGTCAGGCAACCTTACCATGGGCTCTAACATCTTACACCCTCTGGCTCTGACGCTACTTACTTTCTTAGTCACTTGGCTCCATGGGTTTGTCTGCTCACCATGTTGTTCCTTAAACACATCAAGCAGACTGTTGAGGAGAAATATGTGAAGAAATGAGGGGTGTCACTCCAATGGGACACCCTTTATATGGAGACATGAAGCCAAGGAAAAGGACATTTCATGTTAAAGCAGGACGTTTTAAAGGGCATTAATGCAGTGATATATCACATGTAATTCAATGGCATAATGTCCAGTAAAAAAAACTTACAGAGTTTTAGACTGGAAAGTGAAACTATTGATATGATTAATCTAATACTTTAGGCAATCTAGCCATATATATATACGCGTATATATATATATATATATATACGCATATATATATACTATTTGTTTTTAGAGCATATTTATAGAGAATTGAGCAGACAGAACAGAATGTTCCCATATAGCCTTACCTCTCCTGGTCACTGTTTCCCTTGTTATTAAAATTTTGCATCAGCATGGTACATTTGTTACAATAATAAATCAATAATGATTCTTCATTACTTTTTAAAATATTTATTCATTAATTTTTGACAGAGAGAGAGAGAGAGAGTAAGGAGGGGAGGGGAGGGGTGGAGAGAGAGAGAGAGAGACAGAAAATCACAAGCAAGTTCCACATTGTCAGTGCAGAGCCTGACGTGGGGCTCAAACTCACGAACCATGAGATCATGACCTAAGTGGAAATCAAGAGTCAGACACTTGGCCGACTAAGCCACGCAGGTGCCCCAGTGACTCATCATTATTAACTGAAGTCTATAGTTTGCCTGAGAACTCGCTCTTTGCATCATACAGTTCTACGGGTTTTGAGAAACGCAGAACATTATTGTTTTTAACCCTAAAAATTCCCTGTGCTCTATACATTCACCCTTTCCCCCTGTGCCCATATCTCTTGTCATTCACTAATCTTTTTTGTGTCTCTACAATTTTGCCTTTTCCAGAATGTCATAGATTTGAAATCCTGTAATATGCAGCTTCTTCATACCATTTTATTTCATTAAGCAATCGGTATTTATGTTTTCTCTATGTGTTTTTGTGGCGTTATAACTCAGTGATTTTTATTGCTGAATAATATTCTATCACATACATGTATCCTAGTAAATTTATGCATTCACCTTTTTAAAAAAATGTTAATGCTTATTTATTTTTGAGAGAGAGAGACAGGATGCGAGCAGGGGAGGAACAGAGAGGGACAGAGATACAGAATCTGAAGTAGGCTGCAGGCTCTGAGCTGTCAGCACAGAGCCCAAGGTGGGGCTTCAACTCACAGACAGCAAGATCGTGACCTGAGCTGAAGTTGGATGCTTAACTGACAGAGCCAGGGGTTCTGGCCCTATGCGTTCACTTTTTCCAGTGGGCCTGTACAATTTGCATTCTCACCCTGGTGAAGGAGAATTCCTGTTGCTCTAAATTATTGTCAACATTTGATATCAATCATTTTGTTTTCTTTTTATTTTAGTCTCTAACAGATGAAAAGTTGGTTTAGCTTGCAACTACCTAGGGATTTATAATGCTGGGCATCTTATGTTTCTCTTTTGTATATCTTCTTTTTTTCTTGTTCTGTTTGGATCTATTACACACTTTAAATTCAATTTGTTGACTTCTTATTGTTGAGTTTTGAGAGTTTTGGGTATATTTTGAATACAAGTTCCTTATCAGATAATGGATTTTACAAATGCTTTCTACCAGTCTGTATCTTGTCATTTTCGTGTCTCTTACAGAGCAGTGGTTATTAATTTTAATGATACTAATCATTTTTTCTTTAATGTCTCATGCTTTCAGTTCTGTATTAATAATTCATTACTGACCTCAAATTTATGAACAAAGTATGTAAATTAAAAAGACAAAAGAACCACTCATCCTAACCCGGAGAAATTGTATAATTTTAGAAAAACTTAAAGTGTGGATATACTTCAAAACTAAGTATGGGACACCTGGGTAGCTCAGTAGATTAAACATCCAACTCTTGATTTTGGCTTAGGTCATGATCTCACAGTTCATGGGATCGAGCCCTGCATGAGGCTCTATGCATGGAGCCCGCTTCGGATTGTCTCTCTCCCTCTGTCCCTCCCCTGCCCTCTCTCTCTCTCTTTCTCAAAATAAGTAAACATTGAAAAACAAAACAAAACAAAACGAGTATAATTCCAATTCCTCAAAATGGAAAAATATGGCATGAAAAGAGAGTAGAGTCATGTATTAGATTCCAGAACTCCCTTAAGGAATTACCACACATTGGGTGGTTTTAAATAACATGAATTTATTGTTTCCCAGTTCTTGAGGAGAGAAGCCTGAAATCAAGGTGTCAGCAGAGCCACGTTTTCACAGGGCTCTCAGCGAGTCCCTTTCCTTGTGATATTCTAACTTCTGGAGGCTGCTGGCCATGCTTAGTGTTCTTGGCTTGTGGCAGCATTAACAGCTCTTCCTGCCTCTGTCTTCACATGTTTTCTCTGTGTGTCTCTGTTTTCTTTTATAAGGATGCCAATCACTGGGTTAGTGTCTTTGTTTGTGTGGGTTGCTGTGACAGAATACCACAGGCTGGGTGGCTTAAACACAACAATTTGTGGGAACACAGTTGTGGAGACTGTAAGTCTCAGATCAGGATGCTGGCAGGTTCTGTTTCCGATGAGGACCCCATTTCTGGTTCACAGAAGGCTGTCTTCTCTCTTCCCACATGGCAAAAGGGACAATGGATCCCTCTGGGGGGTCTTCTCATTCATAAGGGCTCTACCCTAATTACCTAATCATCTCCCATAGGCCCCATCTCCTTATACCATCTCACACTGGTGGTTAGGAGATCAACTTCTGAAATCTGGGGGCCACAAACATTCAGTCTATAGCTGTAGAATCCACCCAAATTGAGAGTGACCTCATCTTCATAAATTACATATGCATAGACTGATTACATTTCCAAATGATGCCACACCCTGAATCTCTGGGTACACATGAATTTGGGGGCGAAGTTATTCAACCTGGCGTAGGTCATAGAGGTACATCGTATGCACTTTCCCTTGAACATGTAAACAGTAAAAATGTTTAAAGACAATGGCAATGGTAATAAAGCACTGTAAATAAGCTTACTAAAAATAAACCTTTCATAACGAAGGTCCCTCCCTATTTTTGTTAAAAAAATAAATTTTTACCAAACAGAACGTTTTGTGAAATGAACTTAGTTGATATGTGAATTCTCTAGAGGGAGGTGGTCGTGTTTGTGACGTGAGGTCGTGTTTGTGATGTGAACTAAATCCTCTACAGTCACCTGTGACATCAATAATGTTCCACAGAGACTTTGAGCACATTCCCCATCGTGTAAGCAGCCAGGAAAAGGACAGCAGGTGTGTTCCCCATATCATACTGCATATTTGCACTAAGAAATTCAAAGGGAATCTACCTGTAAATCATCCTCATCAATTCTTATACGTAAAATGCAATTTGAAGCGAAAGTAGCTTCAAGAAGCTTATTTTATGACCGGACTGTTGATGTTTAATGTCATAACTGGCTTACTCTCCTTAAAATAAGCTAACAAGAGGCACCTGGTGGCTCAGTCGATTAAACATCCAACTCCTGATTTTGGCTCAGGTCATGATCTCACAGTTTGTGAGTTCAAGCCCCACATGGGGCTCTGTGCTGACAGCCCAGAGCCTGGAGCCTTCTTCAGATTCTGAGTCTCCCTCTCTCTGTCCCTCCCCTGCTCGTACTTTGTCTCTTTCTCCCTCAAAATAGATAAACACTAAAAAAAAATAATAATAAGTTAACAATAAGCATGATGGTTCTGTGGTTTGAGTGAAAATTTAATTTTCGGCTTTATATGTGTTTGACAACTGTCTACATTTATCACAGGCACTATCTCTCGACCACACTCATGTCCAAAATCAGCCAATGAGTGGAAACAAATTCACAAACATAATTACAGAAAATATTTTACATTTAAAACAGCAATTCTTAATTTAATTCCTATGCTGAACCAATGGGAGAAAATTGAAGAATAGAATTAATAAAATAAAATTGGATTAAATGTTTCTTATACTTAGCAGGTTGACTTAAAATGTAAAATTTCTAATTTTGAAATGTTTAAAGTATCAGCTCAAGGTTGATTATTACAAAACTGTTTCCCTGCAGTTACAAAGAACTTATGGGTTCAACTATACTTAAATTAAAAAAAAAAAAAAAGAAAATTATAAATCCTGCCATTTGTGTCAATGCTGGGATGGAAACACGAGAGAAAATTTCCAGCAGTCCAGGACTAAGAGATGATGCATTGGATGTGTGTAAGTTGCCCACGTCTGAAAACTGGACAAAGCATCTTGTGGCAAACAGATTGTGTTTGAAGGCTAGATGGAGACACGTGTCCTTAGTTAAGTCACTAAGTTTCTTCCTGTTTAAACGTAAAACAAGAACTTTTCTGAAGAACTGGGGAGATTCAAGAAATAGTAAGGGAAGCCCCTGAGACTCTGGTACAATATACCCTGCTGTCGAACGGTCTGGTGTCCCGAGGTGGGTGGTGTCTACACAAGCACCTGGCAATTCCACACACCTTACATTTCTTTTCCTCATGTTAGAAGGAGTAGGGGCTGGGGAAATGCTGTTTCTGAGATTCTGCCCTCATCATACCACCAGATAGTATTTTAGGGATAGAAATGTCAAATGTACTCTCCTGAGGTAACTGTAGATGTATGTGCGAAGCCTGACCTATTTCCCCAAAGCAATTCCTTATCAGATGCCTTTTCCATAGATATTTGCACTGAAATAACACACCAAATGTATCAACAGGTTTTAAATTGAATATCGAATAATTTCTCACATCCCTCTCCCTGATTCCGATTCCAAAAGGAGGAACATGATTCCGCTTTGAATAGCAAAGGATTAGAGGAACTGTGTGCACATCTTAGGTACTTTGTAAACACTGGTTGACTAACAATTAATCAAAATAGTGTCATAAAAAGGAAGTCAAATCATACGGGGAGATATAAATGCTCTCTGTGCATAAATCCTGAGTGTAAAACCTCTAGGCCTATGCAATTCTCTACTTTCTGAATTCTCATAAAATCTGCCTAGAAATTAGAGTAAGAATGGCTCCCCCAACAACAATGGCTTTGAGGGGTTAAAGGCTCATTCTTGAATATGGGTGATTAAAATAGAATATTGATTTGGAATAAAGAAATAAACTTATGATGAAGATATGAAAGCGGATTATGAATAATCTTATTTTAATTATATATCACTAGTGAAAGCCCTCAGGAAAATATTTCCCAAAATATTCATTGAGGTGTTATTACTTAATCAACTTAATTCACTTCTTCTATAGTAAGAAGGTAAGTTAATTTTATCTTCACATGTTTATATTTGGGTTTATATTAAATCTGTATGATTCAATAAGGGATATTCTGAATTTCCAGGCATATTTAACATCAAACAGGGATTGTGGTATTTTAATTTAAAAATACCGCAGAGGTTACTAAATAAACTTAACGGCTAAACATTTTGTTTAGGATTTGGAACCTGGGTAGATAATATTTTTGCTTTGTTCACTTATAAAGGAATCTGGTTTTATGTCAGAAGAAAGTTAAGCGTTAATATGCATAGAAATATTCCTGATATGTTTACATTAACAAACATTTACAAAGAGATGCATTGTTTTTAGGCACCACGTTTTGATCTTAAGGACTCTGTATGCTTTACTGATAAAAATTGTGGAAGTTGAACTGATGTTGTCATTTTATTTTGTACTTTATTATTTGAATTTGCTCTTAATTTATAGTTATGAAGACAGAGCTTATTTTCACCAGTTTCTAAATTTGTTACCCATTACTTCTTCGCACAGCGAAATAAGAACATGGCTCCAGTATTTAGCCTAAGGTATAGTGATATACCCGATGATCCCTAAAGCTGATAGAAACAGAACTCGCCAACAGGAAGCTGGATGTCTGTGTCCTATTTGCTGGTAAGAGAACAGATATTCATTAATCTAGTTGTCAATAGCCGTCTTTAAAATATGTTAGTTTTAAATTTTATCTTCAGGATTTGACATTTGTAAAATGTATGAAGAGAAGGAGGTGGGTTTTATGAATAGAGATAGAGTGTGATTTTCTTTATAATCTTATTAGTATGATACTAAAAATTATATTTTACTAAAATATGATTCATACACATCAGTCAAAAGTATACTTTTTACCTCAAATACCGTGGTCAAAATGCCCCTGCTGATGCTGGGGCACCTGGGTGGCTCAGTCGGTTGGGTGTCCGACTCGATTTCGGCTCAGGTCACGATCCCAAGGTGATGGGATTGAGCCCCAAATTGGGCTCCATGGTGAGTGTGGAGTCTGCTTAGGATTTTCTCTCCCTCTGTCTCTCTCTCTCTCTCTCTCTCTCTCTCTCTCTTTCTCCCCTCTGTCCTTCTCCCTTGCTTGTGCGCTCTCTCTCTCTCTCTCTCAAATAAAAAAAAAATAAAAACTAAATCAAATTTAAAAGACTCAAAAATGTTCCTGCTTATGCTGAAAAAAACATTTGGCAAACCCAACCTTTCAGATCTGACCATAACACAGCATATGTTGGAACTGATTCCCTTCAACAAATATCACATTTTTCTCACTTTCTCTCTTTTTTTTCTTCACTTTTCATTCCAATTCATTTACGCCGTTACCACGTCCCAAGAAACCTATATATGCAATATAACATCATACCTAGGACAAATACGTAACATGTATTCAATAAATAGACAATATAAGAATCTTAATCAGAGTTTTCCAAATTGTACTCAAAATGTTTTCTCTAGCTACATGTTAGATCTGAAGGATAGAGTCATAACTCATCACTACCTTTTCATTTTTAGATTTGATATTATGGTCATAGTAAGTAATACAATTAAATACTCTTTCATCAAACTTTCTCATATCAAAGTATACAGATATTGATTACAAGTAGATTTTGGTAAATAAATTTAATACATATGCCCTAAAAAAATAGAATTAAACTAATATTATATAAAATGAATAAACATGAGAACTGTTCCCCAGGTCTTTCCCCAGATCCATACTGTTTGCCCCTTAGGTAGACTCAGCTATGCTCTAACTGTTAAGTTTTATTCTAATTAATGTCATATTCTGAGATAAAAGGATCATGGAGGACAGTTTTGACAGTGCTTATTTTTGTTAAATGATTATAAAATTGTTATTATATAAGCCATTTAGATATAACTTTCTTAAAAATACTGCTGACATTCTTTTTATCATAAAACCCACAGACCTTCTTTATTGCTGCTGCAGTCAAAATGTACACTTTGAATGACATTCGCCAGGAAGAGAATTCTGAGATTAATAATTGGATATTCTGTAACATTGTTCTCTAAGAACTGTTAGCTCTGTTGCATTTTCTTAGTTTGACATTTTGCAAAACCTACTGTCTTTATTTGCAGGATAGAATGGAAAGTTTGTGGAGACTTAGGCAACTTTTCTGGAAATCTGCCAATTAAATAAACAATTGAGATTGGAATTAGTGTGGCTTATGATACATTAAATACAATAAAGTAAAAAATAAAAACAACAGTATGAACAGTTTCCTATCACCTCCTAGAAACCAACTAATTCTGGGGATTCGGGATTTTTTCTCTTTTCTCTTTTCTTTTCTTTTCTTTTCTTTTCTTTTCTTTTCTTTTCTTTTCTTTTTTTATCTCTGTATTAAGGCTTGGTATGGAGTCATATTTTTTATATAATAAAACTCCCTTCTATAATGGTATGGCTGTATGTTAGTAAATATCAAGTACAAATATGGCTATTATATCATCAATGTGTTCAACAACCAACACTTTCAATTTCATATAAATCTGACTTCCACAATGTATTTCCTTCTAGATTCAGTTTAAAACCCAAACCAAACAAACATGTATTTGTGTGTATAATTTATACCATACTTTAAGCTGAATGCCGGAAATAAAAACATCCATATGACTGAACTTCTGTTCTCAAAGTATCTCACATCTAGCTAGGAAGGAAGAAATTTAACAGTAAATACACCATATGCTAAGTGCTACACTAGATTAGGGTAAAAAAGAGGTGTATGGATAGCTTAAAACAGGGAGGACCGTTGTGTTACATCGAGAAAGTTTAAAATGTTTGATTATCTTATGGCAATGATAACAGTAGACATACAGTTACTGTATTCTCATTCTGTCAAAGCCTACAATTTAAAAATTCTATTCTTTTTGTTGAATTGGTAGTATTCATGCAAAAGTCATCTCTTCTTTTTTACCATAGTTATTTTTACTTTCACGTCAAACCTACTGGACCAAGAAAATAAGCCTTTTGCTTGATATTACATTTAGTATATTTATTCCCTTACATTAGTCTCTCCAGGCTAGTAGACAGCAAGACAGAATATCATCAAAGGATTTCTAATATAATGAAATCTATTAGAAAAAATGTATTGGTACTTAGCAAAATATCCTCTCTTCTAAATTATTTCATTCCTTTCCAAAGAAAAAAGGTGAACGCTTTTTATGTTCACTTTATTGACTGTAGGTAAAATTTATAGAATGATCTTTATCACTTGTAGCCTATAGAAGACCAGAATTGAATTGACATCACACATTCTTTGGAAAATTCTAGAAGTAATAAGAAACCAAAGGACTACTGTCATCCATATTAAGAACAGATCAAGTAAAACATATCCCACTTCATATCTCACAGAATAAAAGAGCCAGATTTTTAAAAATTTACTATCATTTAAAGAAATTATTCTTCATTAAGTTTTAGTCTAAGTGATGTCATCGAATGAAAAACACTCTATAAATATCTTGAATTCACCTGTCCCTGTTTAAATATCCCAAGGCAAACAGTGAATTGTGAAGGTGATTATAAGAGTATGTAATAATCAGATATTTGAAATTAAAAATATGTTTACTTGTGTTATTTTTCTTACCTATTTTGTGCTTTGAATTACTCTGCAATAAAAATTGTTACCTCAGAAAACTGACACCTTGAAACCATTTTATAGGATGTAGCTAGAAATGCTGCTCACCATTTGTGTTCTTTTTTTCCTTATTTTTTAAGATCTTGGCCAAGTGCAATATGTGATATATATTATGAATAAATACACTTTCACAGATGAGAAACCGAAGTGTTTACCTTTATATGTCATTTTTCTTGCCTATCGAGACAAATGACCTGATTTCCAAAGAATTTGTTTTTCTAAATCAAAATAATAAGAGAACAAAATGTTACTGTCAGGGAGGAAGACCTTCCTCTGTCCTATCTATGGTCCTTCCAGATGGACTTAGGATCAAACTGACATGAGACAGATTAACAGGAGAAAATCAAATTTAATAGCATAGGTACTGGGAACCCACACAGACAGGAAATTTTGAAGACAAGAGGCAACATGAAACTAACATGACCTAAAGAGAGGGAGAAGTTCTGAGGATACAGAAGTAAGAAAGCTCATTAGCAAGAAGGTGGAAAGAGATGTCTGGAAAAACAAGGTTGCCCTATTATGCAGATAGGATCCTTAGGTAAAGGGGAGTCTTTATTAATAGCTCTCTTCCTCCTGCAGACTCTCCTTTCCAATGTAAATATAGGCAGTGTTAGGGGAGGCACAGAACTTTTCCTGCATCTGCTGGGTTTTGATTACTTTAACTCTAAATAATCTCTGTGCCAATGTGGCTCATCTTGTGGCAGCCTGCCCTGGGCCCCTAAACTATCTTAATAATGTTTATCAAAAATAATAAGATACTGCTACATACCTATTAAAATGGCTAAAGTCAAAGACACTGATAATGAACACTGCCAGCAAGTATACAGAGAAGCGCAAAATCTCATTCACTACTGAGGGAAACGCAAAATGATACACGAACTTTGGAAGACAGCCTGGCCGTTTCGTACAGAACTAAACATACTTTTAATCTGTAATCTAGCAAATGTGCTTCTAGGTATTTACCCAAATGATCTGGTAACTTACATACACAAAAGACCTACACGGGTATGGGTATAGCACCTCACTGATAATCTCAAGGAAGCAACCAAGATGCTTATCCTATGTGGAAGGACAAACAACAAAACAATAAAATGACCAGGGTTCCTTGGATACGTTTCTGATTCTAGGACTGGGGCAGATAATTAAAGTGATCAACCTAAAGCATCTCATAGTAAGTGCTAACACACACACACACACACACACACACACACACACACACACACACACGGATGAGTGCATATCAAATGTCGCCAGAACCAACTGAAGAGGATCCCAAAGGTCAAAGCTGAAACAATTTTAACTAAAAAGTAAATAAAATAGTTTTGGATTATAACCCCATGTATTAAAAAAAAATTCCATGAGACTAAAATGATATAAATAAATGATTGACTAGATTCTGTGCAAACATCCAAATATTGTATATAGATTCTGCCCTCATGAAAGCTGGACCATAACTTCCCACCCCTTAAGCCCAGGCTTCCAAAGATTATGGCATAGAAAGGTGCAGGATGGGGGAAAGTAACATAAAGTGGAGAAAATGACAAATATGGCTCAGCTAGGTGATCAAGGTCAACACTCAAAGCAGTAATAACTCAGGTCCACCGCATGTGTCCTTGATATAAGGTGATGAAACTGGCACCTTGCTCTGTGGTCTCCGTCCCAAACCCATAACCCCCATCTTATCCTGAAAAAACATCAAATTTCACCAAAGGGACATCCTACAAAATAACCGACTAGTACTCCTCAAAACTGCCAATGTCAGAAAAGTCAAGAAAAAAATCTTAGAAACTGACACAACCAAGAGAAGCCTAAAGAGATAAGATGAATAAACGTAATGTGGTATCTTGGGTGGGAAAGAGAAAAAAGAACATTGGGTAAAAACTAGGGGAAAGGGAATGTGCTTTATAATAACATATCAATATTTCTCCATTAACTGTAACAAGTGCACCATGCTGATTTAAGATGTTAGCAGGGGAAACAGTGTGAGTTATATAAGAAGGTAAATGTCTGTACTACTTCTCAATTGTTTTCCTGAAAATCTAAATCTTCCTAAAATATAAAATTTATTATTAAAATACTACTTTATAAAAGCCCTATTTTATATCAAGTATATATAATACTATATTATACTCTATATATTTATATATGTATATGTGTATCTGTATCTGTATCTATATCTATACTTATAAAGGTGTATATCAGTCATATAAGACCATCTTCAAACCAAGATAGATGGCTACCCATCCCTCTGGCTTTCCCCACACTGGAGCCTCAACAAGGCTCAAAAACAAGATGGAGTGACAACATGTGAGCAGAGGTAAGAAGGACATTCAGGTGGTTCCATCAACTCTACTGCTTAAGGATTGCCTGGCAGCCCAAGGTACAGTGATGGTCAGGGACTTACTGAGGCATCACATGGAAACATTACCAGGCCATGATAAACACAGAAAGCTTAAAATATTGTATTTCACATAGCACACATAGGTTGTAATTAGAGTTTATATTTACCATGCCCCTGATACCAAATATCCTTCAAAATCTTCAAAGAAGAGATGATTCCACAACTTAGTCTTCCTGCACGTCACTCAAGATGTTACTATGTTATTTTATTTTTTTCTTTCCCTACCTCCTCTATCAGAAGCAAGCAGAGCACTGAATCACCAGGTTGGGCGTCCTTTTCCGCGGTAACAACCTAATTCCCTGGCAATTACGTCAATTTCAGGTGGCAAAGTTCGCAAAGGCAAAGGTTTTTATTGTTTTGCTTTGGAGAGGAATAGAAAACACATTTTGAAGTCCAGAAGCATTTCAGATAGCTAGGTCAAAGTTCAACGCAAAAATAGTTTCTAAGAACATCTGTAATCAGATAGTTTGTGATGTCTAGTGTTAAGTGCTCAAGGCTGTACCTTGTTTAAACTCAGTGCAGGGAGAACTTTTAGTCAGAAGACATCAATTTACAACCAGAACTAAAGTTTTGATGTTAAAACTCACCTTCAAGTCTTGATTCTTTTAGCATGAAGCCCAGTGAGTCTTTCTAGTATGTTAAGTGTGTAATAAATTATAGAAACGGGGCGCCTGGGCGGCTCAGTCAGTTAAGCGTCTGACTTCGGCTCAGGTCATGATCTTGTTGCTTGTGGGTTCGAGCCTCGAGTTGGGCTCTGTGCTGACAGGTTGGAGCCTAGAGCCTGCTTTGGATTCTGGGCCTCCCTCTCTCTCCCCTTCCCCCACTCACACTCTCTCTCTTTCTCTCAAAAATAAATAAACAATGAAAATTTTAAAAAAATATATAGAAACTCCTTTTCTTATGAAACTTCATTGATAGGCGCAAAATTATACAACAGAACAAAGTCTCAACTGTGCCCACCAAATTAAAAAAAAAAAAAAAGATGGTATTTTCTGTCATTTGTATTGTGTCACGATAGGATTAAATACAAATGGAATCAAAGCTGCTTTTCTGGAACCTAAACCAATCTGTAACAAAGGGTATTCCTTTATCAAAACTGGTAATTTTGAACTGAAGCTGATAAACTTATTTCACTATGGTTTGATTTTATACGAACACCTGTGCTTACTGACTGTCAAGGTTATATCTTATAGGCAGCCTGCTGATCACAATGTCAGTTTTTCCTGGAATATTTTTAGGTTTTTTTTTTTTTCTTCAGTAAGAGCTGGTCTATTCATTATCCATCTCATATATAGAACTCTCCCGGTGTCTCACTAAAATAACGCAGGAGGCTTCAGATACGTTTTTATTTAGTCAATGTAGCCAGTTAGCTCTCGCTCTGTGGTTCTCCATCTTGTCCTTTCATTTGGGGTCAAAGAGGAAAAAGGCATCAATAAGTGAAATGATTGTTCAGCTAGACAATCTAGCCTTCATTGGTGCACACATAAATAGTAAAACAGAATGTCCAGCCACACATACATCCCAGTGTTCCTTTCTGTTGGTGCAATTTCCTTTACTCCTGTTCCTGGAAAAGTGACCCTGTCCAGTGATGATATTTGGGCAAGTATGTAAAGTCCATGATTTTGAGTTTATTTAACTGGTTTGCCAAATAACTAAGATGCACTTTATTTTATCAGTTAAATTTGTGTTTGGCTTTAAAATGAAAACTCCTATTCTCTCAGTGGAATTCAGTTACCTGCTATTACCTAATTGGATTCATTCAGTTCAGTCAACAATATTTGTTGAATGCTTGCTATGCTATTCTAGGGCCTGGTAATGGTAAACAAATCATATAGAGTACATAGAGAGCTTAGAATCTAATGGGGATGAACAAGGAGGAACAAATATATTATGAGTGCTAACATTTATTGAGTATTTACAATGTGCCATCATTGTTTTGATTTTGTTTATTTAGTAACCCATTTAATCTTTAAAATAATCCTATCAAGTTGAAAATGTTGTAACCTTCATCGCACAGATGGAGAGACCAAGGCATATAACTCTAGTCAAAATCATCCTACTTTCCTGCAACTATGAGGCAGCAGAGCCTCTGAATGATACAATCTTAACAAAAGTGATCTAAGAAATGGAGTTATATAGTAAATATGAATAAAGATTTATATTTATATAAATATATAATAAATATATATAAATATATTTATATATATATATATATAAATATATATAAATATATTTATATTTATATGGATAAAGATGGAGAGTTCTATTCAACTAGAGAATCATATGTCTTGATATTTTAGTGGGACTGCATTGGGAGCCCCCCACCCCCGCCAAAAAAAAAAAAAAACAAAAACAAAAAACTGTGGAACTTGAATACAGACCTGAGAAGATGAAGAAACATCCATGTGTCTACATAAAGGAAATGAGTTCCAAACAAGGGGAATAGCAAAAGCAAAGACTTAAGAAGGATGTGCTTGGTGCTCAGTTGGTTGGGCGACCGACTTCGGCTCAGGTCATGATCTCACAGTTCTTGAGTTTCAGCCCCGCGTCAGGCTCTGTGCTGATGGCTCAGAGCCTGGAGTCTGCTTCAGGTTCCGTGCTTCCCTCTCTCTCTGCCCCTCCCCGGCTCTCGCTCTCTCTCTCTCTCTCTCTCTCTCTCTCTCAAAAATGATAAATACTAAAAAAAAATTAAAAAAAAAACAAAAGAAAGATGTGTTTGACTTAGTTGATGGACAACAAGGATGGGACAGAGAAAATGGCAGAGGGTTGGCCAATGGGACAAGTTCGTGAGGCATCTTGAGGTGAAGGATTTCACTTGAGTTAGGCAGGAAGCCACAGGAAGCCATATTTCAGAGATATGATGAAGGTGACATAACCAAATTTAGTAACAGCTGAAAGTAGTCACTGTGTAAACACTGGGAAGGAATGGAAGTAGTAAGAGCATTCAGAGGCTGAGTAATCCATAAGTGATGGTTTATGTCACAAGGTATCAATCTGCATTTACCTTCTCTTGTTATTGTACTCCCGTGAGCCTTTTTCTTTCTTTGCATATTAAACTGAAATGGCTTTTCAAAGAAACTGTCTTTCTAATTATAATGTGAACCGTAATCTCTTGGAGGTAAATGTGCAGGGTTTTGGCCTTTGGAAACACGCCAGGGTTGGCATGATAGGAAGGAGATGCACTGAGGGGCAAACAGGAGATGACGCTAACTTGGCGTAGGAAAAGCGATGGCGGACATGGTGAGCAGATGTCTATCAGGGGAAATGACGTGAAAACAGAGCTTGTAGAATTTTCTGAGTGGCCGGCTGTGGAGGTGAGAGCTGTTTGGGGGGCTGAGTTGTGATCAAGAGTTGAGTCGGGACATGCGAACCTAGTGGTAATTATTAGACATGCGAGCTAAGATTTTGTGTCGGCAGCTGGAATCCATCAGCCTGGACTCCAAGAAAGAGGACTCGTGAGGAGGCTTGAATGTCAAAAGGATGGTAGTTAAAATCAGGAGACAGGATGCTCCCTTAAGGGGTGTGTGGAGAAGAGCCTCTGAGGTACTGTGACTTGTAGCATAGAGAAGGCAAATACTGAATATTTGAAGAAGGAAACTGGGAAGGGCTATAAACCAGGAGGAGTAACTTGAAGGTAGAGGGTTACTGAAGTCAACGTACTGAAGAAGAAGAACATTTTGTTTTCTAGTTTTAATCTGTTAGAGGAGAAAGCTTCTTCATCAGTCCTGCTAAATTCAATGCGATGAAAACTAAGGACAGTGCACTTGGTCCATAGGAAAGACATTGGCCACATCGATTTAAAAGTAGTTTTGGGTGAAAGCTTCGTTCGGTCTGATTCAAAATAATTACCTAAATGAAATTAAGGTAAACTGTAAAAGCTCCACGAGTGTTTTTGTGAAAACAACAGCTACATCAGCAACAACAAAATTGTGCCGAACTTCTTACTGATGGCCTGGATTTTTTTTTTGTTTGTTTGTTTGTCTTCCACAGTCCTGGAGTTACAGCTGGATATATGGCAGATTCCCTTTCTGTGGTTTCTAGATGAATCACTGGCCCTGGCTTCTAGATGATTTTGTGTGGGTTTCTGCCAGCGGGAGTTAGGCAGGGGTGATCTTTCTGCAATAATAGCTGTTTCGGCTGCCTTGCATCATTATGATTTTCTGCAGCAACTAGAAAAATCGGACCGGCTTCGCTACAATGATTCACCCAGAGGGCTTTTTTGTTTGTTTGTTTTTAGCAGTTCCAAGGATTTTGTAAGCTCTTAAGTCCCTGTATTAAATCTCTTACTGATTAAAATACCTATAGTGGTTTCTATTTCCCGTGTTATCCCCTGACTAATGGAGACAGGTAGTGCCTACACCTTATCAGAAGGGTGCAGGATATGCTAGTGTTCTTTGAGCCCTGGAGGTGAAAAGAATTGTAAGCAGGTGCATATGAATAACAGACCGTGTGAAATGAAGACTACTCCTGCTTGGCATCAGGTTCCATTATGTGTTCGTCTTTGCAATAATATGCATCTATGAGAGCAGGGATTATAAGAATTATACTTGAAAACAGTAAGTAATAGGTTTGGTTTTCCTAAATTTAAATTGTGTTGAAAAGTGATGAGTAAGGAAAAAGACATATAGGCCTAGGTATCAAATAAACTCGGTTCCACAAATAAACATATTTTAAGAACATATGTAATATTCTGCAAGTACCATTTTGAACAAGAGATACTGCACAAAAGATCTTAAGGAAGAACAAGGAGACCCTCACGAAAGAAGGGCAGGAGTATCAGGAGCTTTCTCACCAGACCCACTTTGGCCCCCGGGAGTACTGTCTGCGTAAGTCCCTCGGGGGCTGGAAGGGCAGGTCCCCTGCCTGGTCCTGGTGCCTTTACCCAAGGAGATGAGGAGAGGACAGGGGAGAACAAAGCAGTGCTGCAGTCCAGAGCCCAGGACCCGGGCCCCAGGCCACACTCTGGGAAGCTCCAGGTTCTATCCCTGGAGGGACTCTAACAATCGCTTTGCCCTAAGAGGGTCCCCTTCACAACACCTGCGGGAAAGAACATTGGAGGGTCAGGGGAGTATCCGGGGTCTGGCTGCTAGACAAATATTCCTCTCCATTAGAGCAATAAAATGCTTTCTGACCTCTCTGTCTCTCTCTCTCTGTCTCTCTCTGTCTCTCTCTCTCTCTCTCTCTCTCTCTCTCTCTCTCTCACACACACACACACACACACACACACCACACACAACACACTTCCGCAAAACACAATTGAGCAATTTTCCTAATCAATATCAGATGGCGAAATTCAAGGAACATTTTAACTAATTAAGCTGCAAAATAAACTTAAAACAGGTATCTGAATCTAGCCTTGTCTACAAAGAGAATTGCCACTTTGACAAGCTCAATTAACACTTTGAGCTTAACTTAGGAACTTTATTATTATTATTATTATTATTATTATTATTATTACTTAAATGTTTAAGCAACATGGAGCTAATGCATTCTTTATGTTCGGCCTTCACACAACTGATATCAACCATAACTATGCCCAAAGGCAACATGAAATAGTTGATGGCAAAGAAGATGAAGTTAAAACGCAGATTTTTTTTAAAGGTAAAGGATTCTAATTAGTTAATGGATTTTAAAGTTATATAAATATTATAAATACTGATATATAAATACATAAATATGATAGCACTTAAATTTAATCTTACAAATATTTTTCATCTAATTTAGACAACCATACCCTGATTACCCAACACTTCATTAAAATAGTCAGAAATGAAGGAGATTTAATTCAAGACCACAGTCATTTTGGAAGCTGGAGAAAGTTAAACTTTATTGAGAGACTATAATGTTTCACTTAATTGCCAAAATAAGAAAACACACTGAAAAGGCAAAGTCTAGAAAGGTTAAAATCTGCATACTATACCTGCACAATAATTACAAATTCTATTGCATATATATATATATATATATATATATATATATATGTATATGTATATATATGGCTGTCTGAAAATGCCCGCATTGTTTATCACCCAATCCAGGGTGTAATCACTCCATTGATGTTCATATATTCTGCACTAAGCACTGTGAAAAGTGCAAGGGAGAAGACAATACATTCAATAGAACTCTAGTTCCCAAAGAAGCCATAATTTAACCAGGAGTTCAGTCATAATGTAGTTAAACAGAATGTGTAAGTATTTCATTAGCCTTTGATTTTCAGGGGGAGTTTATTCTGTCAGGTCAACCTGGCGAACTTCACAGAGGAAGAATTACCCATTTGGAAAGGGCTCCACCTGAAAAAGTTATGAGCATCCCTGCTATCCCTATCATAATACATATAACACTTCATTTCTTATAGAAGACTGCCTTTTGAGAGGCAGAAGAGCAGAGTTGTTGAAAATGTATACAACACAATCTATTTAGATGCAAATCCCAGACTTTCTGCTTCCTTGCTTAGGCAAGCTGCTTACCCTCTTTGTATTTAGGGGAAAGGGATCTATATTAGGAAGATTAATCAGACTTAACTGAGTAGGCTAAATTGGAGTGGGAAATGAATTGTCATTTGTGAGAGCCTTCTTTAATCTGGAGCTGAAGACCTCAATGTCCCTGTTATACAATGATTACAAGTAAACATGGAGGATATTTTATCAAACACAATCCTCTCATGAAATACTAGACTATATACCTAAACTTGAACACTTCCTAAATACATATTTTTTTTCTATTCGTGTGCACAGAATCTGTGCATTCAGCAAATACTTTCCCATATTTCTTATTATTAGCCACATTATTACATTAAATTTTATATCAAAGGTCATCTGATAGAAGGGAAATATACAGACATACTAATTCATTAATTATTCACTTATTCAACGTTGATTGAATTCAATCTTGGCCAAGCACTTGATTGGTGTTTCTTGGAAAATTGGTAAAATGGTAATCCGATTCCGGGTAGAAGTAGAAAAGAATGTGTATTAGGCTCCTTTGGAGGAAGTGTTCTGCAAATGTTCATTAGTTCACGTTGACTGTTGTTCAAGTCAACTATGTCCTTATTGATAACCTGTCAGCTTTCTTCCATCAATTATTCTGACCATAATTATGGATTTTTCTATTTCTCCTTATAATTCTGTAAGTTTTTGCTTCACTTATTTTGAACCTGTTACTGGGTTCATAAATATTTGGGATTACTATATCTTTGTGATGAATTAACCCTTAATCATTCTGAAAATGCCCACTTTATCCCTGGTCTTTGCTATGAAATCTACCTAGTCTGGTATTAATTTATCCACTAAATGTTCTTTGCCTTGGTCATGGCATGGTAGTCTTCCCAGCTATTTACTTTTAAACAGTTTGTGTATTTGCACAAAAGGTAGGTTTTTTTTAGGCAGCATATATTTGGTTCTTGGTTTCTTATCCAATCTGACACTCTTCAGGTGGTGTATCTATACTATGTACATTTAATAAGATTATCATTATTATTGATTTTGATTCAAACAGGTAAATAAAGTTAAAGATATTAAAAAGAGAAAAAACTGGTATTTACCCACACATTTGCAATTTAATGTGTTTTTAATTGCTGGTTTTGTTTTCCTTCTTCCAGGAGGAGGAGATCCTTTCATAGTGACTAGCACAGGACATCTTGTGATTGATTGTTTTTGCCTTTGTATATCAAAGGAATTATTTTGCCTTTGGTTTTGAAATATATACATGCAGATTTCCAATTTGACAGTTTTGCTTTCGTTGTTATTGTTACTATTGCTGTTTGCCCATGTTTTACAGAGGACAGCCCGCTGTTGTGTGCCCTGGGTTGTTGCAGAACAGACACCTGCTTTTCCTCTCATCTTTGTACCTCTGGGTAAAATGTTCTCTCTTTGGCCACTTTTAACCTGTTTTTTTATCACGGTTTTTGAGACATCTGATTATTAAATATGCTTTGCCACAGTTCCCTTCATGTCTTACGTTGAATTGATTGATCTTGGTTCTAGGAGTTCAAATTAAAGGTGTGAAATTTTATCTATTTTGTTTTCAGTATTTCTGTTTACTGTGTCCTCTCCTTCGCCCTTTGTGGGTTCCAGTTTCACATGTATTTAAACCACTTAAAGTTGTCCCATGTTTTGTTTTGTTTTGTTTTGTTTTGACATTCAGTTAGCCCTCTTTTGTTTTGAAGTTTTGTGTTCCTAGGTGTTTTTTTTTAATGTCGCTTTCTTTCTACACTTATTGATATTTTTGTCTCCTCAAGATCACTAATGTTATCTTCCGTGGTGTTTAATTTGCTGATAATCCCACGTGGTGCATTTTTCATCCCAGCCATTGTAAAGGTCATCCCTAGACATTACATTTTGCCTTTTTCCATATTGTAAAATATTTTCTCATAAGCAATGTACTTAGAAGTTTTGAAGCCCCCGTGTGCTAATTCTATTACCTGTGTCATTTACAGTTCTGTCTCTACTGATTGTTTTTGCCCTTACTGTGGCTTGTATTTTCCTGCCTCTAGAATGCCTGGTAGCCAGTCTCCTTCTCGGTACTCTTCCGACATCCTGTGTATGTATTATGAAGTTTTCTACTCTGGTCCTTTGTTGAGATTTAGGAATTATGAGCATTAATTATTTTCAGTGGTTAATTTTCAGATCCTGGGAGTTCCTTCGCGTGCACGTGCTGATTGGTTTTTGACTGGCGACCCAAGAAAGACCTCAGCAGATCTCCAGTGTTCTCGTTTCTCTCTCTGCAGTTACCTCCTCTCTGGTACTCCTCCCTGCAAACTACCTCCATCTTGGCCTTCATACACTATCAGTTTCCACTCCTCAAGTAGGGAGACTGCAGGGTCTCACCAGGGTTCTTCATGCCTGTCCAGTAGCCTGGAAGCTTGCTTGGGGCAGTGAGCTGGACAATTGTAGAATTCATAACTGTTGTCCTGATTTCTAACAAAATTGTCCTATGCTGTATCATTTTAAATTTTTCTTATTTTCTATTGGGCTTTTCTCTTTTGTTTCTCCCAGTAGTTTCAGTAGGAAGGGGATAATTGGTTTGTGTTACTCCATCTTGTGAGGTATCAACCGTTTTATTGCTTTTTTAAAATTTTATTCTAAGATGATTTTGGAGCAATGCTGTAGAAGATATATTGATGAAATAAGAAACTTTTGACAGAGAAACAAATAGGACGCTATGCTGAGAGCAATATACAGGGAGAACGCAAGAGGCACGCTTGAGTTATATCAGAAGTTCAGTAGGTAGGATCAGACAAACAATTTAACATTTATTATTGGTTTTCCTCCCAGCTTTCTTTATTCACATTGTTATGCACTCTGGTGTACTGAAAATGTAATTCTTTAATAAGGCAGTTAGGCATAAGGCTTTGTCCCAGATTCTGTTTCTGGGGTACACAAACTAAGCTATTTAGTGATACTTTTTTATGCTATTTTTATTCATCAGCAAAGTGAAATTATGCTTGAATAATTCAAGCTTACTTAAGAGTTAGTACAAATCAAATTTTCAAAGAAATCAGTATCTAAAAATTGCTCTGAGATTATAAGATTCTTATGTAAATATTTGAGTCTGAAAAATGCTAAGCTATATTAAATCAAACTGCTATCTACTTTTTTCTTCTTCAATCTTGTAGTTGCAGGACATATGGAAATAAACAATGCCAAAAGTGAATATTTCTTTAATTCAGCAAAGCCATAATAGAAACAAAGAGGCTAATCAGCATAGATTAGGAATCATTCTTATTAAATGACTATAAAATATGTGAAATAATATTAATCTCTTTTGAAAATGCTATATGATTTTCTTTACCACCTTGCCCTTTTAAAAATGGCATTCATAAATGCTTTCAATCTTAAATAAAGATCACACCAAGGATGAACTTACATAAATCTTAATTACTTTTCTATATGGAAACATAGCCAAATACTGGCTTGGCATTTATATTGTCATATTTTGTATATTGTTTTGGTAGTTATTTAATCAAATAGAGAAATTACATAATGGGACAGATGAAGAGGCAGAAACAATTAAACTTACCTAATATTTGATACCCTTGTTTTTTGTAAAAAAAAAAAGAAAAATCACTGCAAAATTCAATATAATGTCCACATTGCTAACAATTTCCCATTAGTTCAACTGATTGTTTTATACATTAAAAAAATTTTTTTTAACATTTATTTATTTTTGAGACAGAGAGAGACAGAGCATGAACGGGGGAGGGTCAGAGAGAGGGAGACACAGAATCTGAAACAGGCTCCAGGCTCTGAGCTGTCAGCACAGAGCCCGACGCGGGGCTTGAACTCACGGACCGTGAGATCATGACCTGAGCCGAAGTCGGTGGCTTAACCGACTGAGCCACCCAGGCGCCCCTGTTTTATACATTAAAATAGCAAGAGGAGCCCCTGTGTGGCTCAGTCAGTTAAGCATCCAACTCTTGATTTCAGCTCAGGTCAGGATCTCATGGTTCATAAGTTCGAGGTTCATGTGGGGCTCTGTGTTGACAGTGCAGAATCTACTTGGGATTGTTTCTCCCTCTTTCTCAAAAATAAATAAATAAACAAAAAAAAAAGCAAGAGAGTTCTGTATGATTAATGAATCATTCATCATCTTTTATTATAGCACTGTCACTTTCTGACTCTAGATGATTTACTACTGTTTATTTAACTTCCTTGAACATTGAACAGAATATTACTTGAATGCTAACATAACATTTTTGTCATCTCTTTTCTTCCACATAACTTAGGACACTGTCTTTTAGCCAAATTTAACTTGTGTTTATAGTAGAATTTATCTTTCATGCATTGTTATTATCTATTTGATATTATTGACCACTAATAATGTTAGGAATATAAGATTATTTTCCATTTCCTATGTGCCTGACATTCTTTCATGCATTTAGGTAAAATCATCTTAATGAAACCCAAACACAGCCAATATCAAGGGAATCAAAGTTCAATGAGGGTAAGTAATCTGATTGATTTCTTGAAATTATGATATGGCAGAGCTAGGATATAACTCCTTTCATAGTTTTCCCAAAAGAATACATGGACATAGTTTATATCTATCCTGTATATATTTTTTACAATATTCAGTATTATAATATATTCTTGATAATTTAAAGACTTGGAAAATATATAATTGTATAAAAACACAAAGATTAATTTGTCAAAATAACAAAGAGAGTAGAATAGAATTTGCTGAGTGTTTATTTGGCAATCGCCATAATGAGTAAATTGAACAGATGTTTTTAGATTATAATTGAAAAAAAGTTTACCACACTGTTATTAACAATTAATAATAATACAATTGAAACCATAAGATATGATGTGGAGACCTTTGCAAATTCTATCAAATGGAATCTTTCCAAATAACAATTTTCCTAGGTATTATTATGCTTATATTATCAATGATAAAATTGAAGCATAGCTAAATGAGTGACCCAAAATCAAAAGTGGTAATGCTCCAATTTAAATTCGGTTTATTTTGATTTTTTTTTCAGTCACAATTACCCCCTGGAGATTTTGTGTCAAAATATATAATCTAGGAGTATGCCTTGTGAATTTGCTTTTAATTTGATTTTATAAGCATGGCATGGTTTGTAAAATACCATGTTATTTTATTGGTGCATACGGTGGTAATTAATTATAATACTTCAATAATGAGGTGAATAACTTTTCTTCATATAGGAGAGACTGACAATTGAGCAGTGTCTAATTTAGTTGCTACCACTAAAGCTTTATATATTAATAAAACTGGATATATTATAAAATGTGATGAATAAAGACATTATTAATGCCTTCATAATTATAATATATATTACATAGTCCAAAGATTTGCTAAAAGTCATTTACTTTATATTGTGAAAGTTTTATTCCCTTCCTATATTTCTTTAATTTAAAATGTCTCAAAAGACCAATCTAGATATTTTTCAAAATGCTAGGTTGTATTTATTGAATGAGGATCAAAATGCGACTATAAAAAGTAACATTAAATGAGATATTATATTACTCTTGTTGTTAGATACCAGAATTATTCCTATATCCCTTGCCCTGTCTCAATTATTTACAGAAATGTGAATTTTGTTCTCAACTCTGGTTACTTTATGGTCGGTATGTATCTTATTCTCAGTATTTTTAACAACTGAAAATTTTAAAAAATCAGTTCCAGAGTTTAGAAGAAAATCTCTAGATTCGAAAGTTGACTGTCAATGGTAAATAACTGACACCAAACAATACTCACATGTCATAAGTGTACATCCATAAGAAAGTTACAAGGAAAGCAGTCATTGTTTGGGTTCTGAAAGACTGTTTTCTAATCAGGTACATAAAAACTGAGGTGAGCATTGGAAAACATAAATTTTGCATAGACAGTAACGATTTGTAAGAAATCTAGCAGAACTTGAATGAGAAGAAAGGACCCAGGACTCCAGGATATCAGATCAAATAATTTTGGTAAAAAATTTTTATCGGTTGTACTTTCCTGACTTCTGTTCCTTGGAACACCATTGTAGTGAAATAATTATGCAGGAAACTAAGTTTGAGAAAACATGTGTATGTTTTCCAGGTATTCATAGTTAGCATTACCGGCAACCAAAATTTTCAGACATTCTGCAATAAAGGCAACTGAATATGCTTGTTTAAACCAATGTCGTCCAAACAACAACTGTTTATTGCTAGAGAACACGTACTGCAAACTTTTGGCGTAAAGCTCTAGGTTAACTGAATCCTGTAACATGTACCATGCCCTAATCTCCTTTTGGTCTGAATCCAGTACATAACCACAGTGTATATTTTCGTCTGGAATATATGGTTCCTGAGTTTGGATTGTGATTGTTTGCTTTCACCATCTCTTAGCAAGACCCCTAATACAAAATAGATGCTTAATAAATATCTATTACATAATTTTTCCAAATTTCAATATTCACCGGGTTCCTCTTTTCCTATGTTCTCCATATAATTATTTAAGATAAATAATTGAAAACAACAGCAAAAGCACCCACTTCTTTTTGACTAGCTTGTTTTTTAAAAAAATACACTTGAAAGTTTCAAAGCCACTGTACTTTACAAATAATATGAAAGGATTATCACAATTATTGTTTCCATTATTGTTTCTATATAAATCCAAGTAATATGTACAACTTGTACTAGAAAGAAGGTTTATTCCAGGGAATACACCACTAGACTACGATTATGGCTTTCTCACCTAGTCGTATAAATTGAGGGAGTCCTTGGGTAAAGTTATTCAAATAATGAGTTTTAATTTGCCTTGCTTGAAATGGGTACATAATTCTGTGTCAACATTTCAGAGGCAGTTTTTGTAAGGAAGCTTCAATTTTAAATGTTTTAAAAATATTAAATGTCACATGAAAATGTGCTAAGAACAGAGTGACATCAGCATTATGGCAAAAGCCATTCCTTCGTTTTGTCTCTTTTGATTTAAACTCACTGACATCCGTGAATGAAGAAGCGTCTCAGGGCAGCTGAGAGATCCATCCATCTTTGCTCCCCAAGGTGGGTGCCTTGGACTCTGAAAGAGGTGGTGAAGGGGGGAGGGATGGTGGTGAACCAGCACAACCTTTATGGCAGAGGCAGTGGCAGGTCACAGGCTGAGTGGGGGTGTGCCTGGCTATGCCTGCTGAGGCTGGGGAGACCAGTTGTTTTCACTGAAATAAAGCCCTCAGTGAGTGGGGTTGAAGGAAAGGAAATGGGAAGTAAGGGGAGATACCACACATCTCCGGGACACCCCCTCCACCCAACTTGTAGATCCCCCTGAGGGCTGTGGGTGCATCCAAAGTTCTAAGTACACTCCTCCTTCTGCCCTGTGGCCATCCTTTGCTGTTTTTTTTTTTTTTTAATGCCCAATCCCAACCCTTGTAGTGAATTAGCTTTCCTAAGCGAACCTAGAGGCACTTCTCATCAAACACCATGAAAAATCATGGTAATACAAAGAAAATACCACAAAAAGAAAATGACAATTTTCTAGCAATTGAACCCAAAGACATGGAATATTGCAATCTAACTGAAAAAAAGAACTTAAAATAGCTGTTATAAAGAAGTTCGAGTTATAAAAACAAACACTCAGAAGTGCAATACAATAATCTCAGAAATAAAATTAATGAATGGAAGGAGTACTTTACAAAACAGACATTCTAAAACAACAACCACAACAAGAACAACAACAACAACAACAACAACAACAACAACAACAAAACCCCCCAAGAAACAGACAGAAATTCTGGAGCTAAAGAACTCAATATCATATGGAAGATAAAGAAATAGATCACATGGAAGAGAGAATTAGGAAGCTCAAGGTTAGAAATATAAAAATGACTCAGGTGGAAGAGGAAAGAAAACAGATATAAGAAAAAGTAAAGAAGCCCTTTGAGAAATAATAGATTGCATTAAAAAAGCCAACATAAGAATAATGGATATCCTGGGGCACCTGGGTGACCCAGTCGGTTAAGCCTCAACTCTTGGTTTCAGCTCAAGTCATGATCTCATGATTTGTGGGGTCAAGCCCCACACTATCAGTGTAGAGCTTGCTTAGGATTCTCTCTCTCTCCTGTCTCTTTGCCCCTCCCCTGCTTTTGCACTCTCTCTCCTTCTCTCTCAAAATAAATAAACAAACTTAAAAAAAAAGGAGAGAGAGAAGGGAACAGAGAGCATATTTAAAGAAACGATAGCTGAGAACTTCCCAAACCTGGGGAAGAAACTGGATTTATAAATCCACAAAACTAACAGAATATGTTATTATCTCAATGCAGAAAGACCTTCTCCAAGACCTATTATATTAAAACTATCAAAAGTCAATGCTAAAGAAAGAATTTTAAAATCAGGGGAAAAAAAAGACAGTAACCTATACAGTAACCCCATTAGGCTATCAGCAGGTACTGAACAAACCAGGAGAGAGTAGAATGACATATTCAAAATACTGAAACAATCCTAAAACTGTGTAGAGGCAGAAAAGGTCCCAAATAGCCAAAGCAATTATGAGAAAACAAAACTAAAAGAAAAACCAGAGGTCTTTTGCTTCCAGATTTCAAACTAAACTATGAAACCATAATGATAAAAACAGTCTGTTACTAGAATAAAATTAGACACATTAGCTAATGGAACAGAATGGAAAGCCTAGAATTAAACCCTGGTAAATACAGTCAAATACAGCCAACTAATATTTGACAAGGGAACCAAGAATACCTAATGGTGAAAGGATAGTGTCTTCAGCAAATAGGGCTGGAAAACTGGAGAAACACAGCAGAACATGTGAGTGCTATCTCACACCATCACAAAAACTAATTCAAAAATGGACCACACTTAAACATAAGACCTGATGCCATAAAGCTCCTAGAAGAAAACAGAAAAGAAACTCACTGATATTGGTTGTGGCAATAATTTGGGGGGTATAAAGCCAAACACAAACAAAAGAAAAAGGAAGTCAATCAACGGGATCACATCAAGCTCACAAGCTTCTGCACGGTAGAAAAACAATTAACAAAATGGAAAGACAACAACCTACAGAATGGGACAAAATTTTTGTAAACCAAATATCAAATAAGGGGTTAATATCCAAAATATATAAAGATTTCAGTCAATTCAATAACAAAAAGACAATCAACCCAATCTAAAAATGGGCAGAAGAACTAAATAGACATTTCTCCAAGAGGGTATCTAAGTGGCCAACAGACAAAAGAAAAGATGTTCAACATCACTAATCATCAGAAACATGCAAAGCAAAACCACAATGAGATTATCACCTCACATCTGTTGGGATGGCTATCATCAAGAAGACAAGAGACAACGGGTGCTGGTGAGAATGGGGTGAAAAGGGAACCCTTATACACTGTCGGTAGAGATGTAAATTGACCAAACCACTATAGAAAACAATATGGAGATTTCTCAAAAAATAAAAATATATCTACTATATGATCCAGAAATTCCACCTCTGTGTATGTACCTAAAGTAACTGAAAACAGGATTTCAATAAGATATAGGCACTCTCACGTTTATTGTAGCATTATTTACAATAGCTAAGAGGTGGAAATTACCCACACGTCCCTCAATGGATGAACGGATAAGGAAGATGTGGTAGGTATACACAATGGAATATTGTTCAGTAATGAGAAAGGAAGGTATCCTCCCTTCATGACAGCACAGATGGACTCTCTGAGCACATGCCAAGTGAGGTAAGTCGGACAGAAAAAGACACTATGTATCACTGATATGTGGTATCTAAAATAGTTAAATCTGTAATAATAAAAAAAAGAGCAAATGATTACCAGGAGATGGGTGGGGGACAAGAGTGATGGTATTTGAGGATATAAACTTGCTGTGAGTAGTAAAAGAGCCATAGAGATTTAATGAATAGTATGGTGAATATAGAAAATAATATTGTACTATAATTATGTAATATAACTAGTATAACTATTGCTTTATTGGCAATCAGATCACGGTATATAAAGGTATCAAAGTAACACTGTGCACACTTTAAACTTGTACAATGCTGTGGATCTAATTATTCAAATGTGCTGAGCACCTTGAACGCTATTAACTGGCAGGCTCTAGTGAATTCAGGAAAACCAGAATGACTATCTAGTTCTAAAATCAGGATACTAGCCTAAATAGCCTGGGTGATTATCAAAATTGTTTCCTGAATTCTTGACTATTTTGCCTACATGGAACTGGTAAGAAGAACACGGTAATTAATAGCAATTATATCTCTAAAACCATCATTTATTAACAGCACGAGCTTTGAAAATCAGGTTCATCTGGATGGCTCAACTGGAATAGAGTTGATTTTAATTTGTTTGTGTTACCATTAAGACCCACTAGGACAACTGGATTTATGTGCACTCACTGTTACTCCAAATTCACATAATTCCAACTCTGCCGAGAGCACTGATGAATGCTGAAGCTGCTGTTTCTTACCTTCAGAAGTCAGAGAAAACATGGAGAGATAGCTTGGAAAAATGAATTTAAGTTGACTCTAAGTTTTTGATACCTGATAAACTAATGTGTACTGTATATATTATTGAAAACAGTAATAACCATCCTACATTTAGAGGGCATGGACCATCAAGGTTTCCTAATCCCGTTAAAAATAAGAGTGGGATACTGCCCCACTGCACTCTTTAAATTCAACTCTTGTATATGTTTTTGTTCCTGCCTCTGATCACCTCTAATGGGAATAAAATTTAAATTGCTCTATAAATTTTAAATTTCTTTTTTCCTAAATTGTTATTTATTTTGAGAGATAAAGAGAGAGAGCAGGGGAGGGAGGGGTGGAGAGGGAGAATCCCAAGCAGGCTCTGTGCTGTCAGTGTGGAGCCTGCTACAGGGTTCAGTCTCATGAACCATGAGATCATGACCTGAGACAAAATCCAGAGTCAAATGCTTAATTGACTGACTCACCCAGGCACCCCTAAATTATAAATTTCTATGAAACTAAAAAAAAAATAATAGACTTAGCAATTAACAAAGGCAGAATTTTGAACACTCTTTTTTCAGATATTTGCTACTTATTAGGCATAGGAGATTTTCAAATTTCAATTTTTTTTAACGTTTACTTAATATTGAGAGACAGAGAGAGACAGAGTATAAGCATGGGGAGGGGCAAAGAGAGAGGGTGATGCAGAATTCGAAGCTGGCTCCAGGTTCTGAGCTGTCGGCACAGAGCCCAATGCAGGGCTTGAACTCACAAACCACGAGATTGTGACCTGAGCCGAAGTCGGATGCTCAACCGACTGAGCCACCCAGGCGCCTCGAGATTTTTAAATTTTAAATCACTACCACACCGGTAGTTGAAATATTTAAGATTGTTTTTGTGTTTATTTGTTGAAAAAAGTAATCAGCTGCCATAAATACGGAAGTTATATGAGGAACATATGTCAAAAAATAAATCAAAAAGATTTCAATTATAGAAAAAACTTAAAAAAAAAACAATTGCACAGAGGCTTTGCCTGTAGAGGACAAAATAACTGAATAGTTGCACATTAGAAGAATAAATCGAGATCATTAAGAACCTCTGCTAAGATATTGGGGAAGGCAGAGCTGAAGTTGTTCTCCCTGAGGTGGGACAGTCTAGAGCTGAAGCCTTTGAATTTTTCAGAGAAGCTGGGGCTAAATAGATATGCCTGCCTGTTCATATTAGGACGGCAGAGGTTGGACAGCAAATCGTCTTCTCGGCACCCGTGAAGTCACATGTACATTTGCAAGTGCACGAAGTATAAAAATATCTGTTCTTGGGGCACCTGGGTGGCTCAGTCGGTTGAGCATCCAACTTCGGCTCAGGTCATGATCTCACAGTTCATGAGTTCAAGCCCCACATTGGGCTCGCTGCTCGTAGTGCAGAGCCTGCTTCAAATCCTCTATAACCCTCTGCCCCTCACCCGCTTGTGCTCTCTCAAAAATAAATACCCGTTAAAAAAAAGTCTCTGTTCTCAAATTCTGAAGCCATTGGTTACACCGGCACTTAGGAATGGTGGTAGGTCTTTGCAGTGATAACACTGTATTCTGTCTAATTTTCTTCTTCATTAGGGAAGTCATGATAATTGAGAAAATAAGCAGGGTGTGTTTGTTGGTTTCTTTTCAATTTACTCCAATGTAGTAGTCATACAGCTTCCCTCCTTTCAAATACATGGTAGGATTGTTTTGCCCCATGGGATCCTTGAAGGTAGGTGAAGCTACAACTACCTTGGCCAATGAACTATGAGCAGACATGGCCGATAAATATTTAGATGGAGGAAATTAAGAGCCAACACTAATTCATCACATACTCTCCCCGAACCCTCATAAACATAAAAGCATATGTCAAGAAAGAACTTCTTTAGCTCAGTTCTCTGAAAATAAAAATAACAAACAATATATTTTTGTGTTACCCTAATGGGATTTTGGTACTATTTGTTTTCACAGCATAACCTAGCCTTGTCCTGATTAATACAGTAATATAATAAATAAATAAGGACACCAAAGCAACAATGAGAGAAATGTTAACATTTGGCTTTGCATTTTCTTTTTTTTTTTTTTTTTACATTTTCTCTTTGATCATAACAAAACTGCCATCATTTTGAAATTGCTATATGTTTCCGTTTATATAGACATATGCATATATGAATTCATATATATTTATAAATTTATGTATGTATATAAATTATAAATTAAAAGTCCATTCAACTGATCCCCTTATAAACTTGTAAATTCTAACTGGTGGCATAAGACAAGTCATAGGCACATTTTTCACCCTGCGATATGTGGTTTTTGTATCTGAGGGCCTTCTCAGAGTAATACAGAAGAATAAGTGAGTTTGGCATTTTGATTTGATGTATTATACCCTACGCATCTGATATTTCTTTATAGTATATTTGTGTGATGCTTTCTAGACACTTAAATCTGTGCATTCAAACATATTTGAAAAGTTTCATTCTAAAAACCATCTAGGATTGAATCTCATGTGTGATACAGTTATCCATCATTCACAATCCACAATTCTGCAATTACCTTTAATTACTTTTCAGCCTCCAAATATTAGCTGAAAATTGTGTCTCAGTGTTCAAAATAGGTATGAATATTTGTTTTTAACCTATCTACTTCCCAAGGAAAGTGAGTAGATGGAAGTTCCGTTACCACTCTTTCAACAAGGCATCTGTCATGATACATTGCTGTATAGTCCAAACTCAGAAACCATGGGAGGATTTTTAAGCAGCACAAATCTATCAACGAGTCCATTACCTACTCAATGAAGCATAAAATGAACAGATAGTCTTGAGTCTGCTCTCCATATCGTTGTTGCTAATATAGTCGGCATAATAATGAAAAGTACACGGCTGAACTCCACCTACACTAGACAATGTGAAAGAAACAAAAAACAAACCTAAGGAAACATTGCTGCCAAGGATTTACTCATTTAGACAAATGCAAAACTCTTGAGAAGATAAGTAGGAGTTTTAAATATTCTCTAAGAACACATAAAGACATAAAACAGGGCCACTATTGATCGTTTTTAACTTGAAAAAGGAGAAAGAAAAGGGGCAAAAAAAGAAAACCTACTCATCAACCAGCGGGTGGAACCACTATGGGTACAGAATTTCCATACTGATGGTTGACTTTTCCATTATGGAAGAGGCAGCATGTACACATTTACAGCAGAGACGGTGTATACACATATGGAAGAGACAGTGTATACACATTTGGGCTCATCCACAATGAGAAGGACCACAGACCTGGGAAGGACCAGAAATCAGGCGAGACCTGGGAAAACTCAGCCACACTTAGTTATGGCACTGATTAAATTAGGCGTGTGACAAATGTAGGCACCTTTAATTAATGAATTTGGAGAGTGGCTTGTAGGGATCCCATCCAGTCTTGGGCAGCCTCCACACTTTCATGGGTTTTCCTTTCATGACGCCCCCAACCCTCACGCAGATTCTTATGATAAAGAACCAAGAATAATTCTCACGTGCCTCTAGCAGGGAAGGGGAATGTAAATTAAGTTTCTACCTTAGCAAACTAGAGAAAGAACAGCAATTCAAGCCTAAAGCAAGCATATGAAAGAAAATAAACATTACAGCCAAAATCAGTGTGATTAAAAAAGTAATAGAGAAACAGCATCCAAATCAAAGGCAGGTTCCTAAAAAGATCAATGAAATCAATAAACCTATATCCAGGCTCATCAAGAAAAAAAAGAGAAAAGGTAGAGATTACTAATATCAGAAATGAAAGAGGGGCCATTGCTATGATCTCATGGATGTTAACAGGACAATAAATAAATAAATAAATAACCCCACTCCCCCAAAAAACCCAGACCACCCCTAAAAAATCTATGAACATAATGCTCACAAATTTGATAAGTTCATGTTTAGTTTAACACAGATATAAATGCTTACATATAAAATTATTTATATATATATGTGTAAATAGGTTAAGTATACACACTTACTTCTTTACCTTGTCAGCTCAGGGCCTATAAGCAACAACACATGGTAGCAGTGAGCACAATAGAGCCCGTATCTTCATTTCTCATGCCATTACAAGGACCCAGGGCCTTTGGAGAAAGTGCGGATTCTAGCACTTGGGCAGGGAATATACAAGATGATCCTGAAGCACTTTTTAGTGCCAGAGAGTGAGGAACTTCTAACGCAGACACACACACACACACACACACACACACACACACACACACACAGGCAGAAGTATGTCAAGGGCACAGGAGCTAATTGAAAGCGCTTCCAATAGCCATATCTGGAATAATCAGAGAAAGATTCAATAAAGCAGTATTGGGTTATGTACCCAAAGCATAAGATTCTTCATATTGATATAAATAAATAACTGAATCAATAAATGGAATAGAGAAAAGTGTCCCATGCAGAAAAATCCCAAATCACGTTATTACTAATAATAATTAATAGTACATAGCATATATTCTGAATTGATAAAAACATGTTTAAAAACAAAAGGATAACAAGGTAACTCATATACATGTAGAGGAGGAAGATGATTGGAAGAATGAGGGTGTATGATCAACAACCTCCAATCCATTCCTCAGCTACTAAGGGCCCACATTTTTGTGGTAATAATAACATTTTCCATTAAAATTCAAAAGGGAATTTCTTGTGTCATGCTATCCTACAAATATGACTTAGAAGTCATATATTTACCTGTAAATATATTTTTTTAATCCTTGAATAATTCTAGAAGCAGTGGAGAAGTATGGGCTGGGGGACCGCCAAAGGCAGGTGTTCTCAAGGCAATTCCTACTGAAATCAAGGCTGGGTTAAATAACAGTAATAAGAAGTAAATACTATTGTTTGGGGCATCTGGGTGGCTCAGTCAGTTAAGCGTCTGACCCTTGATCTTGGCTCAGGTCATGATCTCACGGTTTGTGAGGTCAAGCCCCACATCGGGCTCTATACTGTCAGCACAGAGCCAGCTTTGGATCCTGCGTCTCCCTCTCTCTCTGCCCTGCCCCCTCTCATGCTTTCTCTCTTTCTCTCAAAAATAAACATTTTTTCAAAGGAAGTAAATATTAATGTTTCAGTTCTGCATCCTTTTTACTAAAATGTGTGTGTGTGTGTGTGTGTGTGTGTGTGTATTGAGATATAACATACAGAAGTATAATTTTTAATACAGGTAATTTTCTCCTGTCCTATGTTTTTGGCATTGCCAGTTAAAATATCATAAATCTTGGACTATATGCTTGCAGCAATTTTTTTTTTAAATGAAAAACATCACAAAATAATTAGTTTGGGGTTATACAGAATCAGGAATCTAAATTCCATTTCAAACAGATTTTAACCAAATAGATTATACATTAATTTCAGATAAAATTTACTAAGAGATCTGTGCATTCATGAGAGATTCACATGTGTGTATTATTTAGTGACTATATTTCTAAAGCTTTTGAGCATAAAAATAGGACACATTTATTGGCATATTGTGAGTCAACATTTTGCCAGGAAAATATAGTGTACCAACTTGATTCTGAGTCAATAGAGCAAAGATGAATTATGTTTAAAAGTGTTGCTTCATTGCACAGAACAATTTATTTGTGGTACAAAGAACTATTTAAATGAATGCGTTTTAAAATGATATTTGAATAACTGTAATATTAATAGTTTTTAAATGACAGGAATATCATCTGGGGACTTTTATATCTCATAATCCTTGGTAAAACTCCCCAAGTAATACATGGGAATTGAGAACATTGAATGCACTGCACATTTTCCTGAGTTGTCACATATATTAGACTCAAAGAAGCATTTTGCTTAATTCACAAGCGGTAGACATAAATTCCGCAATAGAATATATATTAGTAATGGTCTATCCCCAAGGCATTGGCTTTTAAAAGCCTATCAAGATATTAAGAAACTTTTTGAATAAAATGTCCTTAAAAATAAAATTTATTTACATGCACATTTTTTAAAGCCTACAAATTATTTTTCAAAAGCCATATTACTATTTTCCACTGAAGAATGAGTTTGTATATAGTGATAACCTTTAGATGGAAAGACTCTGGAAGAATATGCAGTTTTATAAGCTATAAATTATCTTCAAATTCATAACATTTTAATCATTCTATTCAGTGTTTCATAACCTCCATATATACCTAAAAGGAGACCCCATTGTGAAGTAATATTTTCAGAAAGATTTCCCAATGCCGTTGGACTCATGCCGGATGTTCACAGAAGGACCCAGGTGAACATAGAGTTAGACCACAGAGATTTTTATGTGTGTGTTAAAGTGTAAGTCATGTACCTGATTAAAGAGGAAAAAAATCGCAAGAAGCAATCATGCCCAGAGAAGCTCGGGAAGCAAACATGTGGTCCCTTCCCCACCATCAAGAGGATGTACTCCCAGGAGTCAACAGCACAATCAGTCAATATCACAGCCAGAAATCCTACCTTCTATTCACTAAACTACTCATTCTGGTGCAGCCTTTCCGAGCCCCAGTAACAGAAATGTACCCGTATCCACATCTGATACCAGCTGCCATATGTTATTATCATTTCTCCTGAAAGGCAACATGGATTTCTTTTCAGTGTGAGGAGGTTTTTAGAAGACAAGAAATTCAGATAGGTAAAAACAAATCTTAATATTTGACTTTTTACCTACGACAGTAAGTCTGTTGTACACAAAACCAAGTTCCTCTATATTTACGTGAGTCTGTGCCCTTCTATCTCAGAATCCCATGGTAAGAGACCTAACACAACAACAGGGGAGGGGGATTGCATGCTTATCAGTTCACACTAAAATCATTCAGATGGGGTAAAAAATAGAAAACAAAAATCAAAGTCTAGGATATCTCTAACGATACACTTTAAATTACATATTAGACTATTTGAGCTAGGGAAAACATCAAGTGCACATTCAGATAATTGTATTTGAGACGAAATACAGTTTTGGCTTAATCAATAGGAACATATAAAACATCTTACCTGAAAACATGCCCGCTGGGGAACTTCACACGTAGGAGTGGTAAGGTCTTTCACTTCCTCATGATCTTGCAATGACTTCAACCTTTCTCTCAAAACCATTGCCTAAATAAGGACTAAGTTCTTCTCATCGACTTTGGACTTGGTGTGACTTCCAGGGACCCCTTTGCTTTCATTTCTGCTGTGGAAATAAAGAGACCAAACCCAAATAAGAGCGGACAGAAACTATTTATTCAGAGCTTGCCATGACCAGAGAGTCGGTACGATCACGTGCACTTGGAAGACAGCCGTAGAAAGCTGTAGAGGGACAAGAGGGAAAGCCTTCCCGCGTGCCCTGACAAAGTCGGCGTCAGTGAGGTGTGGGTATGTTCCTCGGAAGCAGACGCTGGTGTGGTTCGTCCGCTGGTGACTTTTAGGGGTTCTTGCAGAGGTGGAGTGAAAAATGATAGTGCCAAGGAGAGAAAGCTAAGCCAGGAATATGGTCCCAGTGAAGAAAAACTGTCACTTGATTCCACTGAGAAGGTCTGTAGATCAAGTGCACCCCACAGCTCGTTCCAGCTTGAAGCAAGGCTGGAGCCTGAGGCTCTGAACCTCCTTGTCAGTCAGTCACTCGAGAAGCATTCCCCCCTGAGGGGGTGTAGTCTGTGCAGTGAAGCTGCCCCCCTTCTGCCAAGGATGTCTGGAGAAGAGAGGAGCTATGATCCGTTATCAGTCCAGGACAATCACCACAGCTGGCACTGGGTGCCCGAGCATGAGAAGGGACCGGGAGGGACACCAGCCCCGTCTTCCACAAGTGCCCCTTGCAGTCATCTGAACTGTAACTCAGCTTTAACAGCTCTGATTTCTTACAGCCTCTTAGTTTGTCATTTGGATAGCCATCATTCTCTTTGGCTTAGCTCTAGCCCGCATCTCTGTTTGGGTTTGTTTTGGATCATTTAGATGCAGTTCCATTTTTCCTCCTCCGTCTTCCATTACAACAGTTGGCATATATACATGACACAACTATCCGACACATTCTACCAAATGAATTTACTAATACAGAGAATGCAGCGTTCAAAGTGCAATTTACCTACACCGAAATCTCTAATAATAACAAGAGTAATAGAGAGATCGACGCTTATGGTTTTCAAGGTCATTAGTAGTTAAAGCATTCCCAGCAGCTACTATATTCACTCACCTTGCCTGTAACCTATGCCAAAAAACCAGAGTACTTATCATTTGTCAAATATAGACAATGTGTTTTCTAACAATTTGTTGTTGACCTATATCTCATGGTCTTTGCATATTCTGCATTTATTAAATTAATGTGAGCATGTACTTAGTAACCTTAAACAAGATTAATTATAAGCATATCAAGTTTTGTTTGGGGTTGCAGATCAAGATAAGTTCTCTAGTATCTACCCTACCAATTTGTATGAACTTTTTTTTTTAGCATTCATTACACATGGTGCAGGTATCTGTCCTATATTTTAACTATATTGCAATATGTTGAAGAATAAGAAAGTATCTAGGCTACATGTTTAGTCTCCAAATGCAATAACTAATCAGTTATCAGTAAACATTTCTTAACTGAGTTAAATTAAACTTTCATTAAAAGTAGTATTTTCACTGAGTTAATACAGTGAACAAATTATAGAAAGGTAGGAGACGACCGTTAGGGCAATGACAAATATAACAATGTGAAATATTTTAGAGGTAGGATATGCTGGGTTAAATACTACTTGTCCCTAATTGTTTAATGTACCTATTTGAATAATTTTACCTGGATTTACCAAATGCAAAAGGTTAAAAAAAAGTGTCACATCATTTTATGCAAGAGTGGACCCCTACTGAGATCAGCAAAAATGGGGAAAGATTATTAGGGAGAGACCCCATCATTGGGAACAAAGTCATATTGGCACAATCCATCTACAACTCTGTCATTCTTTGCGTTGAAACTTCTTTTTGCCCACCTTAGTGTTTAACTTTGTTTTACTTTTAATATATAAACGTGCATGATTCCCAACTAACTCTTTTTGTGAGCAATTCAAAGAAAACAGATCTGATGTTGACAGCCAGCCATATGCTCATCTTTGTGGAATGTAGACAACATTGCTAGCCGTGCATGAGAAAAGGAACAAAAAGGATACTCCTAACATAATATTCTCAAAAACCTGCTATGGAAAATTGTTAGTAGAACAATTGATTTTGTGATGAAAAGATGATCATAAAATAACATGATTCTCTGCTTCTCTCAGCATCCCAATAAAAATTGCATTTTCATGCATTCCCTTCGACCAAGACTAGCTTGAAACTGTATTGTTTAAGGAATCCTATAAGACTATTCGATAGTATGCTAGTTTTTACCATGGTTAACCTGAGATTTCGTGTTATTTTACCGTGAAACTGTTTAAGAGCATTCAGCATAATGAAACTAACAAAAATCAAGCCCCTGGAAATCTTCTTGTACAAAACTACTACAGAATCTATTCAGAAGGTTCACTTCATGTCAGTTGTAGAAGGAGCCTGCAAATGAAGGGATTTCATTGCATGGATGTGTGTGTGTGCATGTGGGTGTGCGTGCGGTTTCTTTTTTACTAAAACTTCTCTCTTCAACTCTATTTCATCTATTATATCCCTAGAGTAGAACAAAAATATGATGGATGCTGTGTGAAGAAAAAAGCTTTACTAAAATACAATCTTACTATTTAAATGTCAAGGAATATCAAATTTGTTATGAAATACTGCAGAGGAAATAAGAGGGGGATATGGTTTGGAGGCGTGGATGGAGCCAACTGATGGTTTTTCTTTTGTTTTTCTTCAGAGGCAGTGCTCCCCACACGGACTGCTCAGTGCTGGGCTGCTCGCCCATCACACTTCAGCAAAGAACAGACAGGAAGCTTCACTTTCAACAGTGAAGCTCCCGTGGCAAGTAAATGATACTTTCTGTCTACTCTGAGCAAAGTATTTAAAGACTGCTGACCTGAATATATTCAAGGTACACAAGGTCAAATTAACTATTTGTAGTGGAGGAGATTGGGGCTGGAAGTCAATCCTTCCAACAAATTTCGATCAGTTAGCCAAATCCCCACGCAGTGTCTGAGGCTTTCATCTGGGAAGTGGGAATTCTAGTCCTGATTTGGCCAAATTTTATATTAACAGACTTTTGTAAAAAACAAAAAAGAAAAGAAAAGAAAAGAAAAGAAAAGAAAAGAAAAGAAAAGAAAAGAATAGGAAAGGAAAGGAAAGGAAAGGAAAGGAAAGGAAAGGAAAGAAAAGGAAAGAAAAGAAAAGAAAAGAAAAGAAAAGAAAAGAAAAGAAAAGAAAAGAAAAGAAAAGAAAAAGATACTGGGGCATCTGTGTGGCTCAGTTGGTTAAGCGTCTGACTCTTGGTTTTGGCTCAGGTCATGATCTCATGGTTTGTGAGTTCGAGCCCCACGTCAGGCTCCTTGGTGACTCTGCGTTCTCTCTCTTTCTCTCCCTCTCTCCCTGCCCCTCCCCCATCCCCTCTCTCTCAAAATAAAATAAACTTGAAAAAAGAAACAACATACTTTTTGCACACTGACTATTAGGTAAAAATATAATTGATGCCACTCAAAGTGATCCATAATGGAACTGCGGGAGCCTCGCTAGATGGTTTTCCAACTAATTTTCCAATAACATAGAACAACGTATGCCCATCTCTTTGCTAAAGCACAAACATAATAGAGATACAGTATACCAATTTTTGAAGATTTGCTAAATACCTAGTGCCCTTCTCTGCTTCTCACATCTCAGCATCATTCAACACAGGCATCTGACTAATGTATTCCCACTTTTACTTAATTGCACAGATAATCACAAAGTTAAAAATCAGGGCAGATTCAAAAAAAAAAAGGAAAGAAAATGATACAAGAGAGAAAATATGGGCAGATTCAATAAAAACATTTAGAGTGCGGGTCCAGAAGATTGGTTACACACTATTTTCAAATATTTTCTGCCTGTCTTCCTGTCAGCTCTCTCTCCTTTCCCCCTTTATGACGTTCTTCTCATGCACCCTCAACTGAGTAGTAAACCCACTTCACAGGAAAGGGATGAGCTATGTGGAATAGGAAACAAGACCTCGCTCAGGTTCTGTCTTCTATACCAATTTACTCCAGAGCAACACATATGAAAATATTATCAAGTTTAGCTCTCCGATTTCCTTAACAATTAAGGGAATGAATCATCAATTGATATAACACAATTTACCTGTAGTATCTTGAAGAAATTACCTTCTAAAAATACCTTTTTTCATTTTCTTCATTGCCTAATTGCTCCTAGGAAAATGTATCGCATTCACATATTTGCTTGGTTGGGATTCTGTCTTCTGATCTTATTCAGGTTTTAATTGAAATTTAATTGATGTTGTTATGTTATTGTTATGATGATGTTATGTGTGTACGGTATTTTTCTGTGCATTTTTTTTTCTCCTGGAGGATCACAAAGAGGAAAATTAAAGACGAATTGTGATTTTTTTCCCCTTTTGCCAGGATAGTGATCTGTGAATGCTCAGAATATCCTGAGATATTCGTTTACAATCCTCTAGGGAGAAACATTCCACTAAGAGGCTTTTATTATAGTATTTACCGTACCTGGTGGAAACAACGATCAAGACAGACATTTTGTAGTATCTTACGTGGTCCAGTCTTCTTGAAAACTTATATTTTCCCTGGCAACTGCTCTTTTATGGTGTTTATTCTTTTTCTTAGTGACCAATCTGCATATTAAAGATCTCTTGTATTCATGTCTCCCTTGAATTCCTGATTTCATGTGCCATGCAAGTCGAATGAATTCTCAATGTTAGAAAACAGCATCTACTCTCTCTGGATATTAGGACCTGATCTTGAATCAGTCTTGAGTGCTTGATACTAGCTTTGCATCTCTCCAACCTCACGAAGAACTGAGGCTTATTTAATATTTCAACATAACGAGTCCGTCTTCTTTGCAGGAATTCTGCGAGTCCGTGCCCTCCTTCCTCCAGGGCAGCATGGTCCCTTGGAGTGGCAAGGCTAGACAAGGCTTGTCCTAGTTGGGGACTTACGTTCAGGTATCTCTGACCGAGGGATGTTGCTGAAACTTCCAAAATCTGTGTCCTCAGGAGCCTCCAAGCCTAGATTTTTTTTTTTTTTTGCTCCTTCTCCTCTAAAACTTTGTTTTCCTCTACTTTTTGAATTTCCTAGGACTGTAATTGCAAAAGAAATTCCTCTCTACCATCTGTATTCCAGCAGCCGTGAGCCCCGATGCTGCTTCCTCTGATGTTCCTTTTCCATTCTGCTCTGGTTCAATGTAGACGCTGCTGAATGTTGAAAACCTTGAACTGCTCACTGAATGGTTTCCTTTTCTTCTCTACCACATGGAGGGATAAAACTGTTAGCTCTGCTTTCATTTGTTTTCCTACATGCCCTTCCAAATTGAGCTCAGTGAAACTCCTTATGAATCTATGAAATTAACATTTCTGATTCTGATAAAATTAACTTTTTTTTTTCCCCAAGTGAACATTGCCATAGTTACCAGCCTTATCTCTCTAAGGTAATGTCTCCTATTGGGCTATCACTGAATCCCCATTTCTCCATGGTTTTCCAAACAGAAATCCTCCAATTCCCGAGATGTCCTAGAATTCAATTATATACTGACTCTAACTACACATAGTTGATGCAGATCCAGTAAAGGCTCGGTATCACTTCTCTCACTTCAGATGACTACCTAGGAGACTATATTTCTGTCTGGACAACTCTAAATTCAGGGGCTCCCATGACTTCCCCTCAGGTTCAATCATTTGCTAGACTAATTTATAGAACACAGGAAAGTGCTATCCTTACTGTTCAAGTTTATTATAAAGAATAAAAATGAACAGGTAGGTCCAGAAGGGTCCCAAGTGCAGTGGCCCCTGTTCCCTGGGAAGTGGGATGTGCCACCTCCTGGCACATGGATGTGTTCATCAGCCCAGAAGCTCCCTTCCCCTCTCTGTTTCAGAGATTTTAATCTAAGTTTCATTATATAGTCATGATTAATTAAAGCTCTGGCCATTTGTGACTGAACTCAATTTCTGGGCCCTCTCCCTTCCCCAAGGCTGGGGATAGGGCTGAAATTTCTAACCATCTAATCTCTTGGTTATCTCTGGTGACCAGCTCCCATATTGAAGCTATCTAGGGGCCCACCAAGAGTCATCATATTAGCATAAACTCTGGGATGGTCAAAAAGGGTTCATTATGCACAACAAAGGAGTCGCCTATCAATGAGACATTCAAAGGCTTTAGCAGCTCTGTATCAAGACCAGGTAACAAAGACCAAAATCTACATTTTTTTTTTTTTTACTGTATTACAGTTCCTCAGAGAAGTATTCCATGTTTCCTGGAATATATGAGCTTTATAAATTTGGAGAGATATGCATAGATTTAAACATATCTGGAGGAAACAGAGAGAGAAATAGGCCTTGAGCTCTCCTCATGGAAGGATTAAATAAAAATGTACTGCACGTCTAAAATGCATCTATAAAGGCAACTGTCCTTTCAGATTGGTAAATTTTTTCATGGGAAAATAATAAAAATATGAAATAGGGGTGCCTGGGTGGCTCAGTTGGGTAAGCATCCGACTTTGGCTCAGGTCATGATCTCACAGCTTGTGAGTTTGAGCCCCGCGTCAGGCTCTGTGCTGACAGCTCAGAGCCTGGAGCCTCTTTTGGATTCTGTGTCGCCCTGGCTCAGCCCCTCACCCGCTCATGCTCTGACTCTCTCTCCCTCTCTTAAGAATACTTAAAACATTAAAAAAATTTTTTTTAATGTAAAAAAAAAAAGAAATCGAATGATACACATTTTTATCCACTTCAGTTTGAATGAAATGGCAGTCAATAATCTGGTACCCAGACATAATGTGTGTATTGTAAGAAATACTTGTTAAAAAACAATAGTATAAGAAGGCATTTCTTTATGGATTTCAAATACTAACATTTGTCTATTCTGTCTCAGTTCTTAGGTCGAACTGGTTTACCCCTATAAGCAGGTTAGCTTGAAAAGGGAAGCCGTGAACAGCAGCATTTTTATTTCAAGTAAGTAAGGGTACTTATCCCTCAGCTTTTGAGTTTGATGCCCATATACCAGCTCTTTCTTAGGTATTGGCTTCTTGCTAGTCTACTGTACTATTCAGACCTGTTTCTGGTGACCATTAGGGCCCTGTTTTTCTTGTTGGGCTGTTAGAGTTTTGTCTGTGTACATGCATTGTAATGGGACATGGTATTTTTGTCTTCGAAAACAGCTCTAGGTTTCACCTACAGCTTGAGTTTTGACAATTTCCAATAGCTCATCTGGGAAATTCCACAGTGAAAACAAAAACAAAAACAAAAACAAAAACAAAAACAAAAACAAAAACAAAAACAAAACAAAAAACCCCAATAACCTAGCCAGGGCATGACTCTTTCTTCAATACTAGATCCTAGGCGTAAATCATACAATAATGACATTTACATTATATTATGCTTATTTATTGGTATGACTTTTCACCATCAGCTAGGAACTCCTTGGAGTTAAGGTTATATGCTGTGCATTTTAGTACACCAATCTTAACACAGAGCTTGGTGCATAGCCGAATAAACCAACAGGTGAGTAAATGTGCAGATTTCAAGTATGAGACAGGGCTACTGTGATGCATTCACCATTCAGTGGAGGAATGAACTGAAAGCTTACCGGATTGGAAATAAAATACTGCTTCAAACTTATTGTGGATAAGATGACGGTTAGGTAGGTCAGGAGAAATAAAATACATAAAATATGTTAGCCTGCATAATATTCATATTATTTGGGTGGAGGGAAACAGTCTTGCTAATTGTATTTGAGGTTTTTGTTACCTGGGAGAATATTCTTTTAACCAATGAAAGTGTACCTCATGAATGAATAATGTATTTTTCATGACCCAAATTAAAATGTTAAAGAAGGAAGTAATAAATTCCCTCCCTTCCTTCATAAATATATAAAAAATAAAATCCAATTAGCACTTGAGTGAGTGGATCACTAAAAATTATAGCACATCACAAATTACTTGGAATTGTGAAGCATGCTAATTCATATTTTGGAATAAATTCTAGGCTTGTCAGTATGAACTTAAATCAATCTTCATTTTTCCCTCTTTATATTGACTTTCAAATCATGGGGTATTATCAGAATAATTTTCATCAAAGATAAAATTCATTTTGATTTTTCAGTTTAAAGTATTGCTAGTAGAGAAGTTGTATCCCTTTAGATTAACAACTAATTATTTCACAAATAAAATTCAAGTTGTTACTGTCTGTGGACATACTATATAAATTAAATTACTCATTGCTTTTGAAAAACCTAAGATATTAATGTGCTCATCTCAGCATACTTGTTTATTTCCCTTCATTATAAGTGATTTATGCAATTCATTAGATTGTGGTAATTATCACTTAAGACTTATAAGGCTTTTATTTATGCAAGCTTTACTGGTGTTGATGAAATGTACACTGATTTATAAGGCAGGTTTGATAAGTTGTATATATAGGATAATGAAACCACTGAAATTATCTTTAGGAGATAATCAGATGCATCGTATTTCTGGTAAAATCATAACTGGAAACGATCTCTAGCACAATTATTGTGTACTGGATATACTGGAGAGCTTGAGAAAGAGAAAAAGCCTGTGTCGATTTTGGTTTATTGTCTCCAGATTAAACATAATGCTGCAATAGGTAGTCAGGGTTTCCAAACACAACACCCAGGTTAACTGAAATTATCTCTGAGTGCTATATATTTTCAAGTGCTACAGTTATCATAATAAAGCCTATTTCATCCGTAAGTTGAAAAAAATCAGGAAGTTACAATAGATTTTAAATTATACCCTAAATTAGTGATTTATTTCCCTTTCGACTCAACATTTGAAGTGTTGTTTCCTTTGCTTTCAAATGTACCCCTTGGATGTTTTCAGCTGTCACAAAGATGGCAAAGTAGGAGACCCCAGCCTCTCTCCCCTCCCACCAAAATCAGGCAGCTATCCATGAGCGCAAACTGCTCTGAGATAGCTCAAGGGCACACTTAAGAAACTGCAACAGAGTGGAACAGAAAAAAAAACTGTGAATAACAGCACAAAAAGGGAAAGTTGAACAGCTTCATTTAGGCTGCATCAGAAATGTTGAGTGATGTATATGTATGTATTTATTTATATATTTTAGTTCACATCATCACCTAATGCTGCTTGTAATTTCTCTTCTGACCCAATTTAACTTAGTTGTGTGTTCCTTGTTGTAAACGTTTGGAGATTTCTCAGGCATCCCTTTGTTACCGGTCCACAGTTTCATTTGTTTATGGAGAAAGAATACACCACATATGATTTTAAGTATGCTCTTAGTTTGTTGAGATTCATTTCATGGCCTGGCATGTGATCTATCGTGGTGATCGTTCTCTGTTCTTTGCGAAGAATGCATGTAATGCTATTAATTAGTATGTGTAGTGGTTCATAAGGTCATTTAAGTTAAATTACTTAGTACTGGCATGCCTTCTGCATCATTGACATCTGTTTATGTCTATTTTGTGTACACATTCTTCCCACTACTGATATTCAGATGTTAAAATCTCCAAAATGAATGGTAGCTTTGTCTGCTTATCTTTAATTTTTGTCAGTTTCTGCTCTTTTATTTTAAGTCACTGTTATTAGGTGTATAGATGTTTAAGATGACTCTCTCTTCTCAATGAGTCAATCCTTTGATCAAAGTGAAAAACTGTTGTAACAAATCTACTTTGCCTGATATTAATCTACATATAATATATATCATATTAATATATCCACTACTGCTTCTTTTTAAATTTTTTTTTTACATTTATTTATTTTTGAGAGAGTGAGACAGTGCATGAGTGGGGGAGGGGCATAGAGCAAAGGAGACACAGAATCCAAAGCAGGTTCCAGGCTCTGAGCAAGCTGTCAGCACACAGCCTGATGCGGGGCTAGAACCTACAAACCATGAGATCATGACCTGAGCTGAAGTCAGACACTCAACCAACTGAGCCACCCAGGTGCCCCAACTTCAGCTTTCTTATGATTGTTATTCGATGGTGTATTTTTTTTTTATCCTTTACATAGTGTATTATTTATCTATTGCTGCTGTAACAAATTATCACATATTTTTGTCTTAAAGTCACATAAATTTATTTACTCACAGTTTATGTGGGTTGGGAGTTTGGGTGCAAGGTAGCTCAGCCTTCTCTACTCCAGGTTTTATGTGCATGAACAAATCACGTCAGCAGGGCTGCATCCTTTGCTGGAGGCTTGGTGGATAAATCTGATTCCAAGTGAGTCCATTTTTTGGCAAAACTTGGTTCCACAAGGCTGGGAGTCTGAGGTCCTCATTTTCTTGCTAGGTTTTGGTGTGGGGTCATTCTCAGCTTCTTCAAGTTCAGCCATACTACTCAGCCCATGGCCCCCTTCTTCCACCTTTACAGCTGGCAGTGCAGACCAAGTCTTTCTCACATTTTTATCTCTCTGCTGCCTCCCTGCCTGCCATATCTCTGTGACTCCAGCTGGATAAAATTCTCTGCATTTCAGGGTCCAGGTGATTAGATAGGGCCCACCTGAAAAACACAGAATAATCTCCTTATTATAAGGTGTAAAATTTAATTACATCTACAAACTTCCTTCAGCAGATTATTGATTAATTTAATAACCAAGAGGTGGGAATCTTGAAGGAAGCATCCTCAGAATTCTGCCCATCATACCTGTGTGTGTCTTTTTGTGGATTCTGTCTTGTGGAAATCATATAGTTGGGAATTATTTTATAACACCTATTATCTCTGTTTATCCACTGGATTCTTAGGACAATTTACTCTTTCATATAATTAACCATATACTTTCATTAAATTCTCAACATTGCATTTATTACTTCTATATTTCTTTCTTATGATTTCTTATTAGGAGAATATTTTATTTCAATTATTTCCCATGATGTATAATCAATTATTGTTTCTTTTTGTGTTTTTAGTGGGGTCTCTAGGGTTTATAAAATATACTGTTCACCTGAATGCAGTTCACCTTTGTGAGAAGTAGGTGAGATGTTTCATTTTCAGAAATACCAAATAAAAGCAGTACCGTCTAGTTAACAATAGGTTTAGACCTATTGGAAATATGTCCGAACCACCCTCCCCCCCAACAAACGGAGTCCCAAACCCTTAGACACTTCACTTCTGGTTCTTCTTCCCTTCTCCATCATGGGCTTATTTTCGCGGGCTTTCTAATGAGCACGAGCCAAAGAACTGAAGTCTCAGCGTCGCCTCAAGGAATGTACTTTTTGTGTTAGGTGGCCATAGGCGACTTCCGGGTAAGGCTGTAACCTCTGTAGTACTCACCCAATGGGGAATCAGAGGAGGGGGATGCATGCCAGGAATAAATTGTCTGCTGTAACTACCCCAAGCATGTCTGTCTGTTGTCAGACACCTGTTCTTGCAAGAATGTTGATTAAAGCCTCGCTTCATTGTGTTCCCAGTTAATTATTCGTGGGATAAATTTAAAAAAGGAAAAATGTCTTTTATATACACTCCATATGAGTATTTTCCATGTTTCCCTGTGTTTTGTTTAGCTATAAATGCTCTCATAGAATTATTCTTTTGCCCAATGACTTCCTTCAACAATTATTGTCATTCGAACCAGCTGTTGAAAATTCTGTTTAATAATAGAGTAAATTCGGGGCGCCTGGGTGGCGCAGTCGGTTAAGCGTCCGACTTCAGCCAGGTCACGATCTCGCGGTCCGTGAGTTCGAGCCCCGCGTGGGGCTCTGGGCTGATGGCTCAGAGCCTGGAGCCTGTTTCCGATTCTGTGTCTCCCTCTCTCTCTGCCCCTCCCCCGTTCATGCTCTGTCTCTCTCTGTCCCAAAAATAAATAAAAAACGTTGAAAAAAAAAAATTTTAAATAATAGAGTAAATTCGTCCTAGCCAAGAAAATCAAAAGTGAATGATTCAATACCATGAAACCAGGAAAAAAAAATTCCTCTTAACTGCTAATATTTTATGTTTCTTTTTGGCTCAAAGCTGCACGTGAATTGCATATGCCATAACCCACCAGGGGTTCTTCTTGTGAAAATGCTGATTATTTCTGTGCTAAATAAGCACTAACATCTCAGCATACAAAGATTTTCTCCCAAGTGTCATGAATTCTACTAAGAACAAGAGACCACTGAATTTGATCACGCACACACGCACGCATGCACACACACACACACACACACACACACACAATCACCCATGAATTATCTTCTTACCCTCGAAAGCATTTTGTTGCATAGATTACGTTAAAATATTTGGATAAAAGTATTTGTGCACTAAATCTACACAGACATAGCATACACGTGTCAATAATTTCCCCTAATTCTACTAAGTTTAAAAGCTCTTATCATCCTTGATATGTATGGAATGTATTGACAGATTACATAAAGAAAAAAAGAAGATGTGCTTTAAAGACATCTCTATGTAATGAATTCCAAATTATTATGAATAAAATAATAACATATGATGATAAAACAGTTTTTACTAGGCTAAAATAATCTGTTTCAATATATGGAAACTTTGTGTCAATTGCAAAAATAACTAGAATTACATGCTTGTATTCCAACAAATATATTTTTATTCCCCTGGAAATGTGCCAAGGATACTGATGGAAAATAAAAACTAAATCATAATTTGGTGTTTAAAATGGTACAACTTCTGGGGCGGCTGGGTGGCTCAGTCGGTTAAGCTTCCGACTTCGGCTCAGGTCATGATCTCCCGGTTTGTGAGTTTGAGCCCCACGTCGGGCTCTGTGCTGACAGCTCGGAGCCTGGAGCCTGCTTCAGATTCTGTGTCTCCCTCTCTCTCTGCCCCTCCCCCACTTGTGCTCTGTCTCTCTCTATCAAAAATAAAATGTAAAAAAAAAATTAAATAGTACAACTTCTGCCATAATAAATGCCAGAGCAAACAACAAAAGAAAAGAAGCAAAAAAGCCACATTCTAATGAATATCTTTTAAGGGACTGAGCTTTATCAAGAAAAGAAATCAATACTGATTTTATATCTGTTTTAATCTCCTAAAGTCTTAATATCTAGTTAAAAATAGAAAACGGGTTTTTTAGAACATATATGAATTCTAAATTTTCATTCAATCAATACTGATTAGATTTACAGTTTAAGTGAAAATTTTATAGATTTTACTGGAGCATTTTTTCCCTTATATTTTGTTTCTGGCAGATCTATACAACAGGAATTGTTTTAATCTCATTTTCTGACAGGCCAACTATGGCCATGCAATTTAATATTTCTCTCACATAAACACCAATATTTTTTTATATTCTTCAGTGATGACGAGTCTAAGTTTTGAAATAAATGACATTGTAATTCTTAAGCACAGGCCTTCAGTTGGGAATTTCCTTACTTTACTCCCACCTGGTGAGATAATATTTGTCATCCTTCTGAATTGCCATGCTTTCATGACTCTGTGAATAATAAGGATATAATCTAACCATTCTGTATATTTTAGAAACTATATATATATATATATATATATATATATATATATATATATATATATATATATGCCTTTTTGCTTTGCTAATGGACTCTGATAAAACTATGGGCCTTAAGATTATAGATGAGTCAGAAGATGTCATCAATCAGAATATTGTTTGCAGTAGTCTAGGGACAAGGTGAAAATATGGTTTAGTGCCATTCTATAACATTTGTGCCACAAGGTCACAGAAATCTGAAGAGGTGAAGTTTCCTGGCATTTATGATGCTGTAAATCTTGCTAAGGAAACCTGCTTTTATACTACTATTTCCGTCTCTTTTCTAACAGGGGTTTCTGATTGAAGACTCACTACTGTAGTTCCTCAAATATCTTGTTTCAGGTGATTGTTCAAATGGCTCTGAATATTAACTATATAACGTACTTGCCTGAATACCAGTGGACAGTCTGAAAATCAAAAGCAAGCAAACAAGATTCACACACACACACACACACACACACACACACACACAGAGCAAAACACTCCATGGCACTGAGAATAAACCACATGCAAAAATATCGATAACTAAATGAGTCTAATCCTCAGATAACTGTTTCAAATGAAATTAGAGACAAAATAAGAAATCTAAATGCTAATGTGAATGAAGATGGTCAACATGTTCAAACATAATCAGCGTTCGATCTATTCACATTTTGTTTTACAAAAGCAAAGACTTTTATTTTCTGACACCCAGATGTAAAGTACCAAGGCACTCCGGTTATGAGTAATGGGACATATAATAACATCAGCAAGAATTTGACAACTTCAAGCTGTCCTTTTAAATGATTTATGCTAGGAACAGATAATATGCATGCCCACAGGGAACTCAACACCTATTTAGCTACACAGGGTCTGACAAGAGGAGTATCAGTACCATGGCAGGCCGTAGAACTACTCCAAGGTAAAGGCTTAAGGTGGATCACAAAACTTATTAAAATATTTCTAAACATAATAATGTATAAAACAAGTAAATGTGCTTTCATTTTTGCACGTTTCTATGTTAGTCCAAGATTGCCATGACTGTTGTCCTATATTTTGAAAACTAGATTTTTCTTGTTAAAACATAAAAACCATACATGAACACACACCAATGGATATCTCAAAGTAATTTATGTATGCTTAATACGATGCTTAATATAATTTTGCTCTCAACACAAATAGTAAACACCATTTCAAATGTTCACACTAGTACATTCGTCATTCTATTACAGTGATCATCAGTATTTTTTTATTTATTTATTTTTTTAATTTTTTTTTTCAACGTTTTTTATTTATTTTTGGGACAGAGAGAGACAGAGCATGAACGGGGGAGGGGCAGAGAGAGAGGGAGACACAGAATCGGAAACAGGCTCCAGGCTCCGAGCCATCAGCCCAGAGCCCGACGCGGGGCTCGAACTCACGGACCGCGAGATCGTGACCTGGCTGAAGTCGGACGCTTAACCGACTGCGCCACCCAGGCGCCCCAGTGATCATCAGTATTTATGCATAGTGAAATATCTAAGCAGTGCAGTAATATTACAAAAGTTTAAAAAATGAGACAAGATCTCCATGGTCCTCCATCAAAGTGAAGGGGAGAGCCTATGTTCATTCTATGATTATCATTATACTGGAGATGATCAATGACTTCGCTAGGATGGACTATCATTAGAGTATATTGTATATGAAGGTAGATTTCCTTTGTTCAGATCTTGGGTTTAATTGTTGCTAGCTGAAGGCTTTGGCCAAGTGACTTAATTCCCTCTTCTATAAAATGGTAAGAGGAACATGAATAACCTCATACGGTTTCGTGAGCACTAAATAAACTCATGTATGGTTTAGTACTATTTAGCATGGTACTTGGTTTGTTCTCAACAAATATAAATTGGCTAGCAGAATATTCAAGTATTCTGAGATTAGTCCATACCTCATCACTTCGGTTTCTTCATTAACCAAAAGAGCAATTACGACAGTAGTCATGGGATGAGTTTTAATCTCATGGCTGAAACGTCAACAAAAATGTTCCATCACCTATCCCTTTCAGCTCCCCACGCTGAAGGGCCAGGTCTTAGTTTACTGCCGATACCAAATGTCTAAACTCTGCCTTGACAATGAAATTCAGCAACAAGTTTTAGCACGCAGTTGTGTGCTTGGCACTCTCATCCAGCAGAGGTGGACTCCTCTAGTGTGCCTGGGGACGCGGTGAGGGGAAATGTGATGTACTCCATGGCTTCAATGATCACCATAAGATAATATTAATTCACCTTTCCAATTTTCCTGATCTTAGTTTTCATTTAACACATATGCATGGAGTCTTGGAAAGTTTGCACGTGAACTGGTAATAACAATTCCACCTGACATACCCACCCTCCTCCCCAAATATCACTTGGATGGACCAAATATTCTTTTTTCCTTTTTTCTCCTAGACCAGTTATTCTTAAATAATGTGTGTGTTCAAAATTGTATCTGGCGTTACAAGCAAAATGTCAAAATTCTTCATGCTTCCACTTTGGATTTGAATCGAGTAGTTAAGTAATTCATCCAACTTGAAATCAAAGATCTTTAGATTTATAAATATTTTTATATATATATATATATAAATTATATATAATATATAATAAAACAAAATATATAATAAATAAATATATATAATATACATAAATATATATAATATATATCATATAATATCATATATAATATGATATTATATATTATATATCATATATAAAATTATATATGATATATAATAATATAATATAATATATAATTATATATAATAATATAATATACGTATATAATATATATGTATATATATCACAGTGTATATATGTATATATGATATATATACATATATAATATATATGTATATATATCACAGTGATATACATATATCACTATATATGTAATATACTAGTCCACTTTAGTCGATACTGGTAAGAAATGCAGAAAGCTAACCTAGAAAACCAGGGAGCTGAAGCCTGACTTCTGGAATGGAAGAGTGAGGAGCAGTGGACTCTCAAATAATCATTTAATTGGATGAAATAATTTAATCAAAACAAGAATAATTTAAAGACTCTAGAAAACTGTCCTAAGGCATACAGCAACTGGAGAAACATACATTTAAAAATCGACTAGATCTCGGTGAGGGGATGCGAGTCTGGTAATGCGGCTTGCCTTCTCCTTCCCTTCTCATAGCCCAGCAAGATGGGGGCTCCCTCTCCCAAAGCTGCCAGTCAAGCAGGAGGACCAGGCCATGAGCATTCCCCATCCTTCAGCTTCATGTTGCAGAAGATTTATTCAAGGCAAGTGGGCCCACATGTCTGAGGCTCCTTTCCCAAGGGAGGCCTCCCTCACGGTAGCATGCTAACCAGGTGCAGGATGCTAAAACTGAGGCTCTCAGTCCATGGGGCAGAGTTTTCATGCTGGGAAGGGCAAACAAGAATTCTAGAGTCACTATCCCCCTCATCCTCTGCTCATAGAGCAGGGTGTCATTCTGGGAGCAGCCAGCTGTTGTCCTCATCCCTAGGTCTGGTGAAGTGCCAAGGAGTTTCTGTCCAAGGGGCGAGAGGACCTTACGGAGCAGGGAGAATTCTGTGCATGGGACGTCATCAAACACTATGGAGGGCTTGCTGGAGAGTGGTTAAAAGGGCACTCATAGGTCCAGGATACAAGTAGAGGCGAGAAAAAAAAAAATGACGGAACAATCAGAAATTGTGAACAGAGAAAGAGATGGTTAAGAAGGACCCCTAACCACACACGGACCTGGATGTCAGTCAACCCTGGGGATTGGGAAGGTAATGCATAAGTAGTGAGGACTTCCACTCAACGAGGAAACAGAGAAGGACATGGGAAGACCTGAAAACATTTCTCAAGCTAAAGCAGTGTGCAGAGAGAAATTTATAGATGTAAACATCTATGTTAAAATAGCTCAAATACATAATACAGCCATTTACTCTAAAATATTGGGAGGGGCGCCTGGATGGCTCAGTTGGTTAAGCCTGTGACTCTTGGTTTTGGCTCAGGTCATGATCTCATGGTTGGCGGGTTCGAGCCCTGCCACCGGCTCTGTGCGCGTGGCACGGAGCCTGCTTGGGATTCCATCTCCCTCTCTCTCTCTGATCTTTGCTCTCTAAGAAACAAATAAATACACATGAAAAGGAGATCAAGTGAAAATTAAATCACAGAAGGTAGAACAACTTTGTTGTATCCAATTTATGCCTTAGACACTCTAGGAACATGTGCCAGCACTCTGTTCAGCCCACAGATGCCAGAGACCCTGGTCCCAGTGACATTAGAGTCCTTCCCTCCAGCTGTTCCTTGCACCATTCCTGAGCATCTGAGTTATCCAAGTACTTCACTGTCAGAAACGAGAACCATTCCAACCTTTTCTTACAGATTTCATAAGTTTGCTGCCTAAGCCCGTAAGTGACACTACAGCTGTTAGCTAGTAGGACACATGTACACTATAGAGTGGCATGGAATCATTTCTTCCAGTTCAATGGATGGTTAATGTTTCTTTGGATGTTTTTTTCTTTCTGGAAATAAGAAAGATCATAAAAGTACTCTGACCCTGGGATCAACCCTCCATGTTGAATGGACAAGACATAGACCAACTGCCTAATTAGGTAAACATGAAAAACAAAGCAGGATCAGTTTTATGTATCCATTACAGTTATTTAAAATGTTCGTAGTTCTTTCAATGTTTAGTTTAAGTAGATGCCATGGTCTATTCATGGTTTTTCTCGTCCCTGTAACAATGGATGTTATTACAAATGGAAAATCCCCATATGTTCTTGCATGTGTGGCTGTAAATAGTGTAAAAAGCAGGGTTAGGCTGATGAAAGAAGCTGCAGTTTCTAATTATCAACAATACACCTCGGTCACAAGAAGAGAGTGAAGGATTATCGGGAGAGTCTCTGTAGATCAGCTTCAATGGAGGCAAAGTCTTAGACTTGACACTGTCCTATTTTATTTCAAAAAGCAAGGTTACACTGTAACCTTTTCCAAGGGTAAAGCAAACAATCATCTCAGTAAAAAAGTCTTCCCACTCAATGAAACCAAAAGTCAAGTGTATCCGCCCTGAGATGAGCATTCATAGACAGATAACTCTTCAAAATATAACAGTGGAAATCATACATTTTACCCACTTTCTGACCAGGTTTGGGTAATGGTGTTCCAATGGAGGCAGGAAGGAGCAAAGCACATTCCAGTTTCTAGAATGAGACTCTTGTGATTGGAAAGCAGAGAGAGGACAGGAAGTGGAAGCTTTTCTGGAGGGAGGATTGTGCTTGGAACATTCAAGGTTATTCAGGCCACACTCTGGAGAATGGATTAGAATGGATTGGAATTGGGGTGGAGGATAGAATAAGCACTAATCAGACAGGAGGCTATCACTTAATCCAGGTGAAAGATGACGGCCGATTAGAAGGCGATATTTGTCGTTGAAATGGAAGGAACGTGATGCAGGAGAGAGGCATGAACTGGACAGGACTGGGGACTGCTCAGTACAGGGTAGAGGTTGGTAAACGACGACTTACTGGCTTCTAACGTAGGCAACTTTTTGGATGTGGTGTCTTTGAAGAAAAAAATCAATTATTTCGTGTTTTTACATTAGGATATTGAAGATCTACTTAAGAAAGAGAAACAGGTGTAATATGAAAAACATAAAATAGAACAGCAAAACATTACCATTTTCCTGGACATTTTACTTCTACAAATGCTTCCTAAATGTGATTTTATTTTCCTGGAAACTGCATCGTATTTCGCGCTTTTGTTAACAAATCTCCTGCCAACGAAATGTATTCTTTGAAATTCATAGTATTTGCAGTTGGGCACTAAAATGTTATTAGGATTTCTTTACTTCAGGTATTGCTTTTTGAGATACAACTAGCCGAATTCATTATTTCATATCAGCTGCAGATGCATTCTTATTACTTCATAAAAATGTTAAATAACATCATTCCTAGGAATTAATTGCTTTAGATTATCTAAATTCTCTATCTCTTGGCATTAATTTTTCTAGTACCATAAAATAAATGATTTACAGTTTGACTCCTTTAAGAAAAATCTAATTTTCCAGTAGCAATTTATATGAATGATCTCATATTTACTTTAGAGTACATAAATATGATATGTATAACTATTACCATATTCAAATTCTTCTTCATTCAGTGTTTTTTCTTCAATTTTAAGGCAGTCGCTGTTCACTGAGGCCAGTCTGTGTTCATGATTTGCACAATTTTAATATCTACCTCTTCTCTGAAAACGTTTTTATGATGCTTGTGAATGAACATATTTCATGAACATTATAAGACCTTGAAGTATATATTATAGAACTTAGGGGGCACCTGAGTGGCTCAGTCACTTGAGCATCCGAGTTCAGCTCAGGTCCTCTGTCACCCTCTCTCTGCCCCTCCCCTGCTTGCGTTCTCTCAAAAATAAGTAAACATTTACTACAGAACTTAGCGTATTACATAAATATTAATGATTCCAGAAATTAGGGGTCCAAATTATGTCTGTTTATTTAAATGCTGGCATATAATTAGATATTTTACCCCCAAATTTTTAAGAAAGCAATTTCACCAATATTTCTAGGTTTATCTTTTCATTCACTTGGTATTTATTGACTAACTCATGGTGATTATAGTATAATAAAATCTTGTTTTCTAAATTGTAAATGGATAGAGTTGACATATGAATAATATGGTTGATTTAAGTAGGGAAAAACCAATATATTAAAGAGTTTACTGATCTGATATACTAAGGCTATCTATGTTTTAATATCTAACTAAATTTAGATAGTCTAAAGTAAGGATGAAAACATCAGATACCCATGGTTCTGGGCAGATACAAGTTTGAAAGTCTATCGTTAATATATGTAACAGGAAATGAAGAAGAGACCATCGTAGTAAAATAGTAAGATTCCATCCTTCCTAAAATCATTAAAATTCAAGGAATAAATAAGAGCTTTACCACAGCCAATCAGAGGCCATCGAGGGCAAATTTAGCCTCCTGGAAGGCTGTCCTATATCATCTTCATTGAAACTTGATGTAACACAGTAATTTTTATTTGTTTTATTGCTGCCATAATTGCTCCCCAATATAGATCTATATAATTTGTTTAAGAGAGGAGAAAGAAAAGTAACAAGCAGGTAAAAGTTGATCATTTAGTAGGAAGTTCTTTTGTTTTTAATCTAATTAATTTATTTATTTAGAGAGAGTGAGAGTGAGAGCAGGGGAGAGGAGCAGAGGGAGAGAAAGGGAATACCAAGATCTCACGACCCTGAGAACATAACCTGAGCCAAAATCAAGAGTCAGATGCTCAACCAACTGAGCCACCCAGGCACCCCTGGTCACTTGGCAGTAAATTCTGATCTGAAGTCACATTTAATTAATTTTGATGTACTGCCTGTTTGGGACTTCTGTAAATAATCACGCTATACCCAAATCAACTGACATACATTCTTTTCTGTTGGTTTCACATGCCAATGTTCATAGTCACATTTCTTACAGACATTCTTCCCCTTCTAGATTTCATTTAAATCGCCTTGAGCTCATCAGGCTTTCCTGGGAAAGTTGCACTCACCACTCCTTTCCTCCCTCTCCAAGCCATGGAAAGAATTTCATAGGTGTCAGCTTAATAAATTAAGATGTTTGAACAAAGCTCTTCTCATAAAGGCAAGTGTTAATCAATGATTGTATCTTAAAACACTTTTCAGTGTTCTCCTTTAGCTATTCAGTTGGGAAACAAATGAATCTTTTAACTCTGCTTACAAACCTGGCAATCACTTCTCAGCTCATGTAATTTCCTGTGAAATACAAATAACAAATAACAAAGAAATACTAATAGCATTCTGCTTCCAAACCTCTTCACCTAAGACAGTAGACTCATCACCAGCATTATCTAGTTCCTGTCGGTTTTACTAAATGCTTCACTGAACACCATTTTAGATTTCAATAGCATTTTCTGCCCTGCCTACTACCCAGCTGGAGACGCAATGCCGCTTAATTTAGCTTCTTTTTTTTGGGGGGGGGGTGCAACACCCCTGCCCCATGTACTAATTTCTCTATCAGTCTGATTTTCTTATATTCAGCTGTGGTGATATAACAACCCCAAAACTCATTGCCATGAAATAGCAATTTTTTTTTTCTTTCACTCATATCACATGGTCTTTGCAGGTCAGCTCTTATGCTCCTCTCTGTTTTATTCTTTACAGGGCACGGGATAAGTAGGCAATTGTTAATGAGGTTTGCCATTCTCCTGGTGGGAAGAAAGAAGGGCTAGCTCATAAAACTTCTTGGATAGGACATAAACCACTTCTCACATTTTATTTACCAATCTATGTCTCCCGGTCCAATCTCTGCTAATTGGTTAGGAGGTATCGTACCTGACAGAGAGGGACAGTGAATGTTTGGATACAATGAAATGTTTTAACACAGTGGCCTTTTGTGAGTGAACAGATTAAAGAATAAGTATAGGTAGGGAGATCTGTTAGCAGGTAATTGCAGTAATATTGGTACAAGATGCTGGTGGCTTAGACCAAGGTAACAGGAAAAGCAAGAAAAGGTCAGATTGAGGATATACGTCATGCAGAGCAAACGAGGTGTTCCAAACAATTGGATAGAGGACAAGACAGATAAAGGATCAAGCTAATGTGAAATGTATAGCTTGAACTAGGATATAATTGCTGTCCACTGAGGGTGGAGAAGAAGACAGGATTGTGGGAGGAATTGAGGAGAGAACACAGCGTGACCTGAGCATCTGGGCCTTAGATTTCGGGACAACGCTGTTGCGAATGGACCAACAATGTACAAGATGACTGGCGGTATTAATTTTTTTTATAATCTTTTATTTCATTTCATTTCATTTCATTTCATTTCATTTCATTTCATTTCATTTCATTTCATTTCATTTTTTGTAACCATATATTTTAAATAAAACCAAAGAGTGTGCCAGTAGATTTTTCCAGTCACATTCTATTGCATGGATGCAAGTATTACATATAGACATGGATTTCACTAGAAATGCAATTTTTGCCAAACTAATATAGCAAAAAAGAGAGGGATGCAAAAAACTCAAGCACACAAATGATGAAGTGATTGTAATGCCTGACCATGAAGTATAAATAGGATAAGGACAGGGGTGAGTGCATCAACTGGGTAGGCACAGTAGAAAGCTAAGAGAATTGAAAATTCCAATGGGCTAAAGAAAAAATTCTTCAAATTTGGGTACCAGCACCACAGACCTGGATCACATGGAATTGAGCTAATTGGAGAAGTAGCCCTTAGTTGTTACGAGAAGATCTATTTTTAAATTTTTGAAGTCTATTTATTTATTTGAGAGACAGAGCATGAGTGGGAGACGGGCAGAGAGAGGGAGAGAGAGAATCCTAAGCAGGCTCTGCACTGTCAGCACAGAGCCTGACGTGAGGCTCGATCTCAGCAACCCTGAGATCATGACTTGAGCTGAAATCAAGAGTCGGATGCTTGACCAACTGAGCCACCCAGGCACCACTACCATAAGATCTTGGTCGTAATTAGTAGGAGTAGGATGAAGACAAAGTCATTGAAAGAGGACAGTTCAAGAAATCAATTGGTTTTTCTGTGTTCATGGCTTTTCCCCATCATGCCCTAGTCCATTGCACTCTGACTTGTGATTATTATTTAAATCGCCTTGACGAAAGCAATATTTCCAAATTGTTTAAATACATCTAAAACATGCATGTGTCACCCTTTCAGCTTACATTTTCTTGCCTCTGTTCTGTGGCCACAAGAACATCTCTGGTTTAGGTGGAAAACTTGTGTAGGTTCAACTACTTATAGGAATGTGAAAGTGCATGGAAAACAGAAGGGTCATTCCCGTCCTACACTAGCTGACCACAAACCCATCCCAAAGCCACTGAATCATGTGAAAGAATTCAGTCATATCAGTACAGCTGTCTGGCCAATGGGCAGCTAGCTGCAGGTCACATGAATGATCCCAGATGAGATTAGAAGAATCACACAGTAAAAAACATAAATTACTAAGAAATAATAGCTTTGTGGTAAAATGCTGAACTCAAGATATGTTTAATTATACTGCAATAGCTAACTAAAATATACGTGCATATTGAAATGTCTGAAAATTAAGACAGGTGTAGTAGTGGAGAACAGATAGTTGCTATATGAACACATGATAGTAAAATGGGAGGGAAGTGGGGGAAAAATCTGGGTGATCATAGGCCATTTGTGTTTTCTAACTGGCTTTACTGGAAAGGAAAGTAAATTTCCTCATGACAGGAGGTAGTTTTGAAGCTTGGAGCAAGGCTTGTCAAGGAGATGAGGCTTCAACCTACCTACCTACAGAAATTGGGAGATGAGGACACTATCTTCCTTGATGATCTGTTTCAAAGGGAAGGTTCCCAGGTCCTTGAGAACAACATCTCTGGGGTGTGAAGCTAGCAAGAGGCTTTTAAAAAGCTTTACATCACAAAAAAAGAGAGAGGATTCACAATTACAAGAGTTCTAAAGCATCATGTCTATACTATAGAAATAAAGAAAATGAAAGAAAAACATTTCTATAAAGAAGATGGAGACGCACTTCTGATCAGGTCATCTGGATTCTGTAAGGGCCAGTGTGAGAGAGAGGTCAAGGGGTTTGTGGGTAAGACGCCTGTGTAAAGTCAGTCAAACCTTCAGGAGACATTAAGCCCCTTTTGGTCAGTGGGTATTTGTTCTGAGTTGCCTATGTTGGCCCAAATGTTTGAATTAAATCTTTATGTGCTTTGAGGTGAGCTAATGTTTCTGTCTTAAGTGAGATAAAATATTTATCACAGGAAGAAGGTATTATGGATGGAGGGTACTCTCTTGGGAACACACGCTACAAAATCCTTGAAAATTGAAAAACCAAATGGATAGATGTTTTCTCTACACACAAAATTAAAGGCTGACAACCAAAATCGAGGAGAGAGAAAGAGACAGAGACAGAGAGAAAAAGAAAATGTTTCCCGAAGCAAATTGACATGGTGGGGTGTGTGTTTGCCTATCATCTCAGTTCAATCTATTAATGAATAGTCAATCCCTTTGAATTACTTGTGGTATCGCATTCCTCTAATGATATTTAATGATAATTTCACCCAAATGTACCTATTTATTCAATAATTATTTTATTCTTTCCCATTTTTATATTCCTTTTCTCCTCTTCCTCCCTCTTTTCATTTGTTTACAGTTCTACTTTTCTCCCTGAAAAAGTATGTTATCTTTGAATGAAAAATAACTGGTGTTGATTGATTTTTTCCCATAAGCCTTCAAATACTGTGCTATAGTCTCTGAACCCAAGGGTGAATTATTTTCAACTGTTTTTCTAGGACACCAGTAAAAGTACACCGAGTAACACCCCTCTCTGCACACACCCATGTTGTTACGTTTGCTCTTATGTCTTAAACCTTAGAACTCTTAATTACACTCAGAATATGACTCTATACCTACAAAATCATACACTTCACCATTTCTAACGTGAGTCAGAAATCTGACTTGAGTGTGGAAATAGGAGTCACTGCCAGACAGTGGCTGGGCTTCCAAATGGTAAATGGGGTATAAACACCATAAAACTTATAACCGTGTCTTGGTGAAAAGTGGGGTCCGGGATCCTAAAAGGAGGAGGCATTCTTAACCACACATTTAGCACAAAGGGAGCTGAGTACAGGCAATAACCATAGATGCCAAACATGCATAAGGTGTTGGAGATGGTGTGAGCCTGAAGATGTGAGGTCCACGTAGTAGAGATTTATCTGAACTTCAGATTTGTAAAAGTATCTCCTACCTGCTTAGGAATGAAGAGGCCAGCAAATAGAATGAGCTAGTTCAGAGAAAAAAACTTCAACACCGAAAGAGGCCTCGGGAAAAAAAAAACTGATGTCTTATAAAGACACACCAATCAATAATTTCTGGCAGAGAACATCCCAAGCTGAAAGGCTAAGTATCACAATAAGCGTCCCTTTCCAAGAAAAAGTAAGCATCGATTTCACGAGCTATGATCAATGTCGCAGAACTCAGAAGCTTATTATTAGAACTTATTTTACTGAGAACTGTTGAGGAAGAAAGATGATTCCGTAGTTCCATATACAAATTAATTTATTTCAAAAAGAAAGCTTTTATATAAATTAACACATTTCTTGGGGAACAAACAATGTAACTATTTTATGTTTCAGAAAACTCCCTGCCCTCACAAAAAGAAAGATTAAAGTATTTATTTTCACTTTACAATGCATTGTATTTTAACAGTTATTTTGTTTATAGCCAAATATGTGCCATTGTATGAGTTCGTTAATCTGGGACCAAGAACCACTTATTACAAAACATACCTTTTCTACAGAATCCTTAACACAGAGATTTTCTTGTCAGTGAAGACAGCTGCTTTTATGGGATAGATTCCACAAAAGTGCAGTGATGGGAAAAGAGCTAAGGGAAAGGCAGGGTCAAGACAGTGACACTTTGCAGACCACAGATGATGATTCCTATGCATGTTCACCGGTTTTCAGCCTAAGGGTGTGAATTAAGATCCTAGACTCTCACTTCCTTATAGCCAGGGATTCTGGCGAGTCACATGAGTTTATATCATGGTCTCAATTTAAACTGAATCGAATGAGGGGTGTCTGGGTGGCTCAGTCAGTTAAGTTCTGGCTCCTGATTTCAGCTCAGGTCACGATCTCATGGTTCGTGAGTTCGAGCCCCTCGTCGGGCTCTGCGCTGACAATGTGGAGTCTGCTGGGGATTCTCTCTCTCCCCCTCTCTCTGTTCCCTCCGCTGCTCATGCTCTCTCTCCCAAAATAAATTTAAAAAATTAACAAGAAAATAAATTGAATTGAATGAAACTGGAAAAATCATACATCTTCATTACAAATGGATTTGAAGTTTGAGTATCACATAAACCAATGTAAAGGAAGCTGGAAAATTATCCACTTGCAGGCCTCAAAAGGTAAAGAATAAACTGAGGGCATAAGGCTGAAAATAAATAATTTTAGGAAAATAATATGTTCTGTTGTAAAAGAAAAACATTGTATAGGGTCCAACAGATATTTAAATAAACAAAAATACTTCCTATGATTTAGAGTATTTGATATTTACAAGAAAATAGAAATTCAGCAGCATGTTGATGAGAATGGCAATACACTTGAGGGAAAAAGCATAGACTACCCAGTAAGTTAGAGACATTGTTCTGCGTAAAATGTCTTAAAATCCTATCCCACAATACAATGATTGTTTCTTTTAATGGTTAATGTGGAACTATATATTAAATCAAAATGTATTAATGTCGTTCTGTCTCATCACCAACTGTTACTTGCTTCTGATAAAAGATTGACTTGTAGATCTACCATATGTGAACAAATTATCAAGCAAAGTAGCGTTTAAGCAAAGAGCATTACTAGAGGTAAATGGAATCATCACTTCATGATGAAAAGTTAAATTCATAGAAAAGACACAGCAAGTTTAAACTTATATGTCCCTTATATGTTATATGTTATATTAACATAACCTTTTTGGTAATAGTATGCTCAAACACAAAATGGGAGTAAAGCCATAGAAATATAAAATGTAAAAATAATACATTTGATATACTACATATACATATAGTATTATTGTAGCCATCTATAAACACTTACGCAATAGAACATAAAAGAAATCACCATAGGGTATTTTTTTTTAAATTTTTTGATGATTACTATTTTCAGAGAGAGATGGAGGCAGAGCATGAGTTGAGGAGGGGCACAGAGAGAGGGTGACACAGAATCCAAAGCAGGCTCCAGGCTCTGAGCTATCAGCACAGAGCCTGACAGGGGGCTTGAACCCACGAACCACGAGATCATGACCTGAGCCGAAGGCAGCCGCTTAACCAACTGAGCCACCCAGGCACCCCTGAAATCATTATAGGTTTCAAAGGATTAGTTTTATGCAGACCAAAGAAACTAGGAATCAATTTAAAATATATATTAAAAAATACAAGGCAGTAAGTTAAGAAATGAAACCAAAAAAAATGAAAAGAGGAGCTATAAACATTACACATCAACATATTTAGAATTGAGAAAAATGAATATAAATATGAAGGATGAAGGATACAGCTAAAACAGTTTGATTTATACTATAACATTTATAATTGCATTGAAAAACATGGCTGAAAAATTGGTGAACCAAGAAGTTACAGAATTTAGATAAAAAACAAAACAAAACAAAACAAATGAATCCAATGACCACATAAGGTAGAATATACCAGGAAAGACAGTAAATTCAAAGTATATAAACGATGCCAATGCCAATCCTGCTTAACACACTGATGAGAATGACAAAACTATCATGAGATTTATGAGGGAAAAAAGGGCAGATATAAACAAGAGCATGAATGAAAATGGGGCATTATATCAGAAGCTGTCAACGATGAAAAATAATGAGATGCTATAATACTTTATGCCAATAAGTCGAAACTCTTAGAAGAAATGTAAAAAAGATAAGAAATAGAACTCTCTGCATTTGTTAACAACAAAAACAAAAACCAAAAAAAACAAACCCCCCAAAAAGTGATCCTCTCCCCATTCAAGATATAGGATCAGTAAAGACTCCCTTTAAAGAAAGCTCATTAAGGTGATTTTCAAATCAGTTTTACAGCAAGTTTACAAGAAATTCTTCTAGTCATATAGAAATACTCTCTAAAAAGAGAAAAAGAAGACTTGCATAAATGAGGCTACCATATTTTGATGTCAATATGCCGGGAGAGTGGTAGAAGAAGAAAGACAAATTGCAGGCCGGTCTTCCTCACGGACACCTGCACGGATACGTGCAGCACACATCTAGGTAGCACACGTTAATCGCATTGGGTATATCTCAGCGACATGCTGGCTTAAGAGTTGAAAACAATTTAATATATAATTTAGTACATTAAGAGATGAAAGAGAAGGCAATCTGATTATGCGTAAATGCAGAAATAATACAGAATAAGATACATTTAATTTTTATTTAAAAACATTCTTAGCAATTACAAATAAAAGGAAATTACTGGTATCTACAGATTTTATTTACATCTTTTACCCTGTAAACAAGTTGATAAAACATTTTTAAAGTTAGTCAGTTAGTATTGTGTGTAGTTATAAATCAGTGTCACAAAACATGGGTAAGTTCTGGTTGAGACAATTACAAAATTATACTGAAATATGTTAAAAAGTATAAATCGATGGGCGCATATGCCAGCTTCATAAATAAGGAGATAAGGAGACACAACACATAGAGATTATCAATATTCCTTAACTGATCTATAAATTCAACATAAATTCAAAATTTTTGTGGTAAAATTTGACAAAAATGTATCCAATGGAAAAAAGAACAGAAATAACCAACATATAACTGAAAAAGAATAAGGAAGATCTTCCCTGATAGATATCAATAATAATTCTGAAGTTACATCTATTAAGACTGAGATAGAGAAAAACTGAAAGAGAATAAGGAGCTTATAAAGACATCAAGAATATATGGGGATTAGATTTCTGATAAAACATGCATAGCGGATTCCATCCGACTTAATAAAGTATCAAAATAGAAAGCAATTTAATACTTCTGAAATTCTATTTCTTCTGTCAAGCTAAAAATACAGAAATTAATACAACTTTTGCCAATAATAGCAAGCAGTAAGATGCCAACTCTTGATGACATTCCTGTCTATTTACCACCTATGTTTTTCTAGATCGATAGATACATGGATAAGTGATGGCTATTTTAAGAAGATAAATTCTATATATTTTTAATTGTTTCTTCTGCAATTCTTAAGTTTCATAAGTGAGCATGTGTTCTGTTTTTCCAAGTTTGATGTTAATAATCTTTTAAACCATTATAAAAATTAATACTATTAAGAAGCCTTGCATTTAACACCAAAAGAAGGCTCAGTTGTTCTAATTTTCTAATAACAATACACAATTTGCATTTGAGTAATATAATAAATGAGTGGATAAATATTAAAGTTATTTTTGTTGATAGTTGGTTGATATTAGTTGGTATCTTTCTAACTCATTCCTCCTCTGTTGCATTTTAATAGACGCTCTCTAATATATCGCTGTTGAAAAATTATCTACACTTAGATATTGGATGATAAACGTACTCCTTTCTAGGGCACACCAGAAAATGATAAAAATCCTTCAAGAATTTAAAAAAGGTAACCTTTATACCAGAAATAGGGCAATGATATTTAAACGATGTGGCAAAACATCAAGGAGATATTTTAGGTGCTGGATGTTCACACTATATTTTAGTATATATTTTTTAATCGAATCTAGGTTTATAAATACATTTTAAAATTGATGTCCTTGCATAATAGGTCCTATATATTAATTGAAGGGCTTTTATTATGAGCCAAAAAGGAAAAACAATAAAGGAATTCATTTAGCTGGATCTAACTAGTTAGTAAAGGCATTCAGAGTATGTTCCCAATAATATGATAGTTAAATAGTTATCTTAGACCTTTAAATACTATTGTGATATATGCATATATACACACACACATAAACAGATATATGTATATATGTATCTATACGGGAAAATTAGTATTTTATTAAATATTGATGAACTTTATAAATGTTAGGTTGTCACAAACCCTCAGATCTTTTTTTTTTAATTTTTTTTAACGTTTATTTATTTTTGAGACAGAGAGAGACAAAGCATGAATGGGGGAGGGTCAGAGAGAGGGAGACACAGAATCTGAAACAGGCTCCAGGCTCTGAGCGGTCAACACAGAGCCTGACGCGGGGCTCGAACTCACGGACCGCGAGATCATGACCTGAGCCGAAGTCGGCCGCTTAACCGACTGAGCCACCCAGGCACCCCAACAAACCCTCAAATCTTAATACTACAACTAACATGCTGGAGATACCTATATCTATATTGATATTGATATAGATATATCAAATATATATAGAGATACATATCTGATTGGATACATATACTATATAGATCTATACAGTAGCAGATATAGTAGTAGCATAGATCTTGTATACTGTATGTATATAGACATATCAGATGTATGTAGATATATATCCAACTACAGAATCATATGTATCAGACATATACAGATATATAAATAGATATGCCTATATCTCTAGAATCAGTATCAAACGAATGCTTGTAATAAGGGATCTTTATTCATCAACTTTATTTTCAGAACAATTTTAGATTACAGAAAAGATATGAGATAATACAGAGAGTCTTCAAATACCCCATGCAACATTCCACAGTACTAACATCTTACATTAGCATGGTGCAGTTGTTATAGTAAATGAACTTGTATTGATACAGTGATAGTAAGTCAAGCCCACACTTATTTTTTCATATTACCCTAGTTTGTATCTATTGTGTTTTTCTGTTACAGGATCTTAGGGTAGAACATTACACTTAGCCATCATGTCTCTTGAGGTTCCTCTTGGCTGTGATGGTTAGGTATTTCATTCATTCGTATGTTTGCTTGTTTATTTGTTTATGTTTTCGAGAGAGAGTCTGTGAACAGGGGAAGGTCAGAGAGAGACAGAGAGACAGAGAGACAGAGAGACAGAGAGAGAGAGAGAGAGAGAGAAACTTAGGCAGGCTCCATGATCAGTGCAGAGCGCATGGAGGGGCTTGATATCATGACCTGAGCAGAAATCAAGAGTTGATCACTCAACCAACTAAGCCACCCAGGTGCGTTAAGATTTTATTTTTTAAGTAATCTCTACATCCAACATAGGGCTCAAGCTCACATCCCCAAGATCAAGAGTTGCATGCTTCACTTACTGAGCCAACAGGCACCCTAGGTCTTTCTTATTTTTAATGATATTGACAGTTTTTAGGATGCTGATTAGGTACTTCTCTATTGAAATTAATCTATGTTTTTCTTATTATTAGACTAGAATTACAGGCTTGAGGAGGAAGTCCATATCAATAAAGTGCCATTTTCATCACATGATATCAAGGGTACATATTATCAACATGGCTTACCGCTGTTGACATTGACCATGACTCCTTGGTTGAAGTAGATATTGTCAAGTCTCCCCTCCTAAAGTTACTTTTATCCTATTGCGTACTGTACTCTTTCTAAGGAAGTCCTCATGCATACCCCACACTTAAGGTGTTAGGAATTAGGCTCCACATCCTTAAGAGTGGAGTATCTACACCAATTATGTAGAATTTTTCTGCATGGGAGATTTGTCTGTTATCACTCATTTATACATTTATTTAACCATTATTGACAACTGTGAACTCAGATATTTATTTTATACTGAGGATAATAATCCTATGCTATGTTATTTGTCTTTGCTTATATTTCCCCAGTTTTGTCATTTGGGGCTCTTTCAATTGGCTCCAGTGTCACTTTTATATAACCCATCATTTTTTTGTCTGGGGGGAGCGTCTTCTTACTTTCTGACATTTACAGGATGCTCCAGGTTCATCGCGTATATTTCCTGCCATACTTCTAGAATCAGCCATTTCTAAAAGGAGCTCTGGTACTTTTATTGAAAATGGTATCAGAAACCAAGACCTGGGATCTAGGTCTCAAGTTAAAATGCAGGCACACAGGACTAAGGGGATCCCTAATCCAATTTGATTGATGTCCTTTAAGCAGAAGCAATATGTATGCACCGAGAGAAGAAAGCTATGTGACAACAGAGGCAGAGATCAGAATGATGCAGTCTAGAAGCTAAGGAGTGCCAAGGATTTTTGACAAATGCTAGAAAAAGGCAAGAGTGGAGTCTTCTTTTTGGTTTCAGAGGCAGCATAGCCCTGCCCACATTTTAGATTAGGACTTCTATTTTCAAGTATGTGAGACAATAAATATCTTTAAAAAAATAATATCTTTTCTTTAGTGACCCAGTTTGTGATATTTTGTTTTGATACTTCTAGTTTGTGAATCTTAGAAAGCCAACCCATGTAATACCACTGCTTCTCACTAATAGAGCACGAGTAGAACCAAAAGATATATGTGTGCATACTATCTATACCATGTACACACACATGCATTTCTACCGGTTCCCATATTTCTATATGAAACTAAGCATGGGTTCATACTGTTGTTTCCAACTCCTGTCAATCATTACATGGATCATTCTAGTCTCCTCCCCTTGTTCATCTATAACCTTCTGCACCAACAGTGAGACACCTCGTTCCCACCATCTGCCATCTATTTCCTTTATCATTCAATCCATTATACATGTAGAGCAGAATCAGATTTGTTAACCAATTCTCCCACGGAAATTGTTATCAACTAGAAGACAGTGCTTATTCACCATTCATTTTCTCTTCAGCTTTAACAGATACCACTTGTTCAAAGTTATTTAGGTCAACAGTTTACTCCATCCCCTTCAAGTGAGGTTGTATTTTTTACAGTTATACATTTGTTATACAGTTAGATTTTTTATTACCTTCCTCATTCCCAGATTTTTCTGACCGTCTAAATATATTTTTTAATTGCATATACTAAGGTTCACTATTTGTGCTGTGAAATTCAAATTTTGGCAAATGTGGCAATTAAATGTTTGGTCAACACAAAGTATCATGTATTCACAAATAGAGTATCTCACAGGGTAGTTTCACCACCTTGAGTGTCTCTTTTTTGAATCTTTGCCCCAAGCTATATGTAAATATAAATATTTCATTTTACTTTTAGATTCAGGATATGCCATCAGAGTAATTGGTTTTTAATCTTGTATTTACACCAGTATTTCCTTTATTCTTCATGCAGTGATAAATTTAATAAAATGTACTAAACGTGAAAAAAAAGAGGCGTTTTAAACATCTTTTGTTGGAGAAATAAAGATGCAATATTAAATTGCCATTTACTATGATTTGATCTAGGCAGAAAGTATAAAAGATTTACTTCTGATAAAAATAATTATTTTGCTCAAAAAGTTAATGAGATTTATTAACATGTAGATTAAGCAGGTGAGCAGAATATTTCCATGATAAAAGTTATAAGAGTTATTCTGCATAACATTTACAAATGCCGAAAAAAATTTACAATGGCTGGATAACATAATAGAGGTAGTATTTTTTTTCTTCACTCATGAAAATTCAGTACACCTCTTGAATGCTTGCTTTGCTCCACGTATGCTTTCCGATGTAAAAGATCAAGTATAAATACAATACTCCTTATAGTAAGAGGAAACAGACAATTTCCCATAAGGAAACTTCACTTAGTGATAAGAACCATAAAGGTGATATAGAATGATATAGAATGGAAGGTAGGAGAGGACATTATTGGCTTAGACGAGCAGGGTAGATCTCTCTAAAGGTTGTCACTCTTGACATAAGACTTAAAAATCAATGTCAAAGTAGCAAGGCAAAATCTGGGAGGAAGCAAATCTAGGTTAAAACACAAATCTGGAAATGTGTGAAACAACGTTTGTGTATTTGTGTTCTAGAAATGAAAGGATACCAGTGTCACTGGCAAGCTCTAAATGAGTAGAGTCCATCTTTGCAGGGACACGGGACACGGATGTAGAACCAGATCATGGAGCCCTCTTGTATTTTTTCTACATCATTTTGTTTGTTTGTTTGTTATACAGAGACTGTACACAAATGGAGAGAGGGGCAGAGAGAAATAGAGAGAGAGAGAGAGAGAGAGAGAGAGAGAGAGAGAGAGAGAGAATCCCAAGCAGTCTCCTCACTCACACAAAGCCCTATGGAGTGGAGTTCGATTGCATGACTTGGGCCGAAATCAAGAGTCAGATGCTTAACTGACTAAGCCACCCAGGTTCCCTCTTCTACATCATTATTAATCTCATTAATATTTATCCATTCATATTTTACTTCATACCTTACACATTTTGATGACGAATTCTGTGCTTACGCTTTACTATTGACCATTAACAAAACAAGCCACTTTCTCCTTAGTCATGATTCTAAACGTGCCATATCATGTTTTATTTAAAGCAATAAAATCTCAAGTTGATTATATCTGAGCATGCATGAATAACATTTCTTGAAATTTAGAGTAACATTTTTTTGAAAAAAAAAGTTTTGCGCATAGTGCATAATCTTAAAGAAATGAATACACGTTTATGGACTTGCCTTCTACTATGTTCAGATTAGAGCCTCTGAGGGATACTGGCCACCCTCTAAAGCAGGATGCCCTCCCTGGCTGTGTTACTGTTGCTGGGGTTCACAGCAAATTCCATGCATAAAGTACACAGAGGGCTTTCCATGTATCTATTCTACAGAAAAAGGCAAAAAGGAAGAAAGTCCATGGATAAAAGTAGTATCCAAGCATGAGCAGACAGGATCTAGTTGCTATGTGCAAAGGGGAAATTGTCTAGCTTGCTGTTGACTGTCCTAAGCTGTGTTTATAGTAGAGTAGCAAACTGGCAAGGCTATTTAAAAACAAATTTAATTTTTGTATAGTAATATTTTGGTAACAATAATCATTATTCTCCAAACTACCTTACGTAGCTCTTCAAGAGAAAAAGAAAAGAATTGAATATAGATTTATATGTTGATCTTTTTTTATTTTAAGAAAGCTCACCTTAATATATAGTTAATTATATTTCGTTTTTAAGTAAAAACACATCGAGATAATAATTATAATAGCTCTTCATATTGATGTGCATAAGTAATTAAAACAATTTTTTTGACATTTATTTATTTTTGAGAGACATAGAGAGGCAGAGTATGAGCAGGGGAGGGGCAGAGAAAGAGGGAGACACAGAATTCGAAGCAGGCTGCAGGCTCTTTGCTGTCAGCACAGAGCCCAATGGGGGGCCCGAACTTACAAACCGAGAGATCATGACCTGAGCCAAAGTTGGACGCTCAACCGACTGAGCCACCCAGGCGCCCCAGTATTTTTTTTTTTAAATATAGATCTCTGGAAATGCCCCACATCTACTCAAACAATCTTCAGATGTGGTTCTTCACAAAAACTGACTTTTTAATACGTTTCATAAGTGATTCTGGTGTACAGAGATGCCTTTAATCCATAGATTTTATGCCCTTTCAGGGAAAAAGTCTATATGATCTACTAACATCTCATCAATTAGATGACAAAATTATAATTCATCAAGACTTAAAAATGTAAAGTGTTTAAATATAGGAACAATACTAATATTGTATCCCACTCAAGAGTCAGGTTCTTGGTGGGTCTCAGTGCTGACATATGTTCACTGTGGAAATGTGAAAAAGTTGATATTGCAAAGAAATAGTTCAAATGAATTGGTTCGTGACTTTTTATTAATGTTGTTCCCAAAAGTACACAACTAAGGGAAGCTTTCTTAGCCAATGGGAACCAAAAAAGGGAGGTGTGATTCTTTCCTTATTTCATCAATCATCAACTTATAAGATCACTGTAATTCAGAGCATTTTATTGTAACTTGGAGAAGGGTTATTTTTCTTTACAACTTTACTAAATATCCTACCGGGAGAGACACGGCAGAGCAGTTCAAATTATGGAGCTGTTCCTGTAAAGTGTTTACTCTGCCACACACTAGGCATAGGATGTAAGACACATTCCTTGATCTACAAGGCATCATCTTTTCCCCATGTAAATTTTTGATAATAAAAATAAATCACGTTGTAGAGGAAAATCAAGCACATTTGTTGATGCTTAGGTCTCTAATTAGCAAGAAGTCACTAAATATTAGCCTCTGACATAATAATTAGTGCTTGGGGGTGCCTGGGTGGCTTAGTCAGTTAAGCATCCGACTTCAGCTCAGGTCATGATTTCACAGTTTGTGAGTTCGGGCCCCACATCGGGTTCTCTGCTGTCAGCACAGAGCCCACTTTAGATCATCTGCCCCCCTCTTCCCCTGTCCCTACTCTGCTCGTGTGCTCTTTCTCTCAAATATAAACATTAAAAAATAATTAGTGTTTGTAAATTGATTGGAAAATGTGATCACATGTGCCATCAAGAGACTTGAGTGTGATATTGGATTTAACAGCAAACCAAAAGGAAATCTGCTGTGGTAAAGAGTACATTATGGAAAATGTGCAGAGAATTTCAGTAAGCATTGAACAAAATGGGATTCAGAAACAGAAGGTAAAGGAGTTTAAGACCTTAGAATATTAGGTAAAAAAATTAAAACAGTATATTTCTAATTCCATGGATGGAAAATGTTTATATTCCACAAAGTTTACAATACTAGAATGAAGAAAGAAGGTAATAACAAGGAAGGAAAAGCATGGTTAAAATAAGATGTTTTAGGACAATCCCTCAAAGGAAATAGTAATAGACACAGGAGAATAAAATACTCTTTACATAAGAAAATTATTAATAAATGTTGATATTTGTGATACAATAATTGCAGACATGCAGAACAATCATTGCATGGCTTAAACTAAATCTTTGTCTTCCTATAGCATATGTAGTTATTACTAATAACTGCACTGTAAATTTATGGCAACAATGACATATGGGGAGAGGATGGATAGGAAAAAGGTGAACAAGTAATAATAGACACTCAAAAGCTTCAATGAATTTCAAATGACTATTTCTTAATCTGAACCATGGAAATCTTCAGACATTTGTCTCAATCACTCTAATGAAATTAACAATTATATTGTTTAAAAAAATGGCAACTCACTTGGCATATATCTATGTGCACTTTTTTTAAAAATTTTTTTAACGTTTATTTATTTTTGAGACAGAGAGAGACAGAGCATGAACAGGGGAGGGTCAGAGAGAGAGAAGGAGACACAGAATCTGAAACAGGCTCCAGGCTGTGAGCTGTCAGCACAGAGCCCGACGCGGAGCTTGAACTCACGAACTGCAAGATCATGACCTGAGCCGAAGTCGGACACCCGACCGACTGAGCCACCCAGGCGCCCCTATGTGCACTTTTAAAGAGTGTATACTATTTCACTTCGTGTCATTTCCCATGTCAATCAGGAAAATTTTGTTATTGATGTTTGTGTCTTCTCTAGCCTTGCAAAATTTCTCTATCCTTTATCTATCATTTCCTGAGACAATACTATTAAAATATCTGAAAGTGATTATAGATTTATCTTGTAGATTTATCTATTTCTGTGTTAATTCTGCTGCGTTTTTGCTTGATGGTTTTTGGTGCTCTGTTATCTGTTGCATATATGTTTAAGATTGTTACATATTCATAGGACATTGCTAATTTCATTGTTATACCATCCTTTTCTCTGTGAAAATGGCCTTTGACTTTTTTTAAAAAATTATTTTCATGTTTATTTATTTTTGAGAGACAGACAGAGGGTGAGCAGGGGAGGGTCAGAGAGAGAGAGGGAGACACAGAACCTGAAGCAGGCTCAAGGCTCTGGGCTGTCAGCTCAGAGCCCGATGTGCAGCTCAAACTCACTAACGGTGAGATCAGGACCTGAGCCGAAGTCGAATGCTTAACCAACTGAGTCACCCAGGTGCCCCCCAAATTGTCTTCCTCTTCAAGTCTAATTTATCTAATGTTATAACCACATCAGTTTCTTTATGATTACTGGGTGCATAGTACTCATTCCCCAACCCCCGGTTCTTTCAAAGCATATATTTTCTTATTTCATATTACTCTAATAAACAGAGTGTAGTATGGTTTTCTCCTTCATACAGGCTGAAAAACTTTGTCATTTAATTTAAATGCTCATTCAATTTATGCTCAACTAAATTTTTGGTTATTAAATTATCATGTTGCTATTTGTTTTCCACTTTCCTGGATTGTTCTCTTGTTCTTCCTGTATCTTGTGTTTTTAGTTAGCTAAATATGATTAGTGTCCAATTTGTTTCCTCTATGGGTTTCTTATCTATATCTTATTGGTCCAGTAGTTGTTGTTCTAGGCTAACAATATGGGTTGATTGCTTATCATGGTTTATTTTGAATCTTTTTTGTGTCTTGTCAAATTTCACATTAAACATTATAAAATTCTTGACTTCAACCTTCCCCTGCATTCTTTATAATTGATACTTTTTATTTCCTACCTGAAAGTTCCTAATTTTAACATTCCCACTTTCTAAGCATAATATCTTAGGATGACACAAATCTATTTACTTGTCCTTTTTTTTGTGATTTTTAATATAGTATATATCAACATATGTTATAAATGTCATCTTACAGTTTCATCATTTTTCATTGAAGTCTTTTGCCTTTTTCACAAATTTTAAAAATAATAGTTTTTTATATATGCCAATTTATTTTTGTTTGTATATATACTTGTATATACAAACATATGTGTATATATATATATATATATACACACATATATATATATACACAAATTCATGTGTGTGTGTGTGTGTGTGTATTTGCTCTAAACTATTTTTCCTTGATTCATCTCATATGTAAATCTTATACACAGGTCTGTAAGTCACTATTTTTATTCTGGGATTTATGCCCCTCCTACTCCTCCACCCCTCACCCCTGTTACTCAGATTGCATAATTTCTACTCATCTGCCTTTAAATTTACAGGCTTTCTTTTATGCCGTCTCCACTCAGGTAAATTTTTATTTAAATTATTTTACTTCTTAGTCTAGAATTTCCATTTGGTTTATTGTTTTATTTCATTTTATTTTGTTTTGTTTTATTTTATATTTATCTGGTTTCTTTATCTGTTCATTTGTTAAAATAATTTTATTTCCTTGATTTTTATAATTTTTTAATGTTTATTTATTTTTGAGAGAGAGATACAGAGTGAGAGTGGGAGAGGGGCAAAGAGAGAGGGAGACACAGAATCTGAAGCAGGTTCCAGGCTCTGAGCTGTCAGCACAGAGCCAGCTGTAGGGCTCAAACTTGCAGACCATGAGATGGTGACCTGAGCCAAAGTCAGATGCCTAACCAACTGAACCACCAGGGGCCCCTCCTCGATTTTTAAAATAAATCTATTTAAAACTTGTAGTCTAAGTTCAACATCTAAAGCATAGTGGGCATGATTTCCTCTTATCACTGGTTTAACATAAATTGCATGTTTTAAATTTGCATGTCTAATGATGTTAGATGAAATACTGAACATTTTAAGTTACATTTTATAGATATCTCACATTGTGTTTCATCCTCAAAGAGAGAATCTTCCCTCTTGAGGAATTCAGTTACCGTTCGAATGATTTGAAATTTGTAAATGGTTAGGGTAAATCAAAGAAAACCCAGAGAGATCTTTCCTGAGCAGGTCTAACTTAGCAAGACAAAAATCATATGGTGTCACCCGCCAGGTCCTAACAGAATTCTCTAATCTAAGATAGGATGGTTCTAGAATAATTATCTTATAGTGTAGCAATTCTCAAAATGTAGTCTGCTGCACTCCAATACGCTTTCAAGATATCTGTTAGTTTAAGCTATTTTCATGAATATAATATGTGGGATTTTTCTTTTTTAGCCTTTTACCATGTTGACATTTATAAAGATGGCCCTTAAGCATTGGCTGATAAATCTGCTGATGTCTTCTCAGAAATCAAAACAGTGGCACTAAACTGTGCTAGTAAGTATATATTCTTCAGCTGTACATATCTACATTAACTTTTACTTGTGACTACACTGGATCAGTCAGTAAAGTTACTGATTTATTAAATCCTATAACTTTGAGCATACTTTTGAACATCCGGCATGAGAAAATACAAAGGATAGTGCTGAATACTGAAGAATGATAGGTTTTTGGAGAAAATCTTTTGGAGACTGAGTTTGAAGCTTAACCAGGCACTTTTTAAATTTTTTAATGGAACATCATTATGACTTAAAGTGGCTGAAAGACAAATTATATTTAGTCAGACACGTAGTTTGTAGAGTTTCCCAAAAATTAACAAAGTGAGTCCGTGCTGTCACTCCAAAGAAAATAATAGGCAATATTTGTTTTTCCTTATATCGTTTGAGATATTTGAAGAAAAGAGAGAATTTTTGAAAACTTTCATCTTCAACTAGAGGATTGACAAAACTAAGTGTTCTCATGAGATCCATACAGCTTTTAGAATTGTGAGTTTCTACAGTGTATAATGAAATATATCAACATTTGAAAGAGCTCCATCACTCATTGAACCCAAGTGGACAATGCCTACTTAATGTTACAAAACCATATGTATGGAAAGGATCCATTCATTGATATGATCCCAGCTTCCCCTTCACAACTAGTCATAAGAACAACCAATATTTTATTTGAAATGTAGAAAGGATATCCAAAATTATCAGAAAAATAGATTAATATTTCTCCTTTTAAAACCACACATGTATGTGAAGCCATATTTTCCCTCAGATAAGTCTATCAAACTTATCAAACATATCAGACCAAATAAAGAAGGCAGACGTAAGAATACAACTAACTTCTTTTAGGCTAGTTATTTAAGTCATTTGCAAAAATGTGAAATACCACTTTTCTCAATACACTTTGGTTTGTTTTGGAAAATATCATTATTTTCATAAAATTATATTGTTTACATTTCTTTTTAGTGTATTACTATTGCTATTTTAAATGGATTAATAAGTAAACATCCCTGAAATTTTTCAGTTTTAATTTTGAATATGGCAACCCTTTACACCTCAGGTGTATGCTGAGGTGTTAATGAAATGTTAATGAGCATCCCTTCGCTGAAAACCAACATCCACTGACAAGGTGCTTCACCAATCCTGCTCAATTTGAAATGTCTCCACTCTGTTCTGATCCTTGTATTAGGTGCTATGTGATGAGTTCTAGGAGGTTGTGCCAGCTTATTTAAAACCCAGCCTGCAGCCAAGAACTGATGGGTAATCCCCCTCTACGTGGCTTCCTTTTCTGCACAGCTAACTCCTCTCCAGTGACCACCATACATACTCCCACTGCTTCAGTTGACCCAAACTTTGATCTCTGCCTCCTCAGCTCAGCAAGATTCCTATGCTCTGTTCATATTCCACTTTTCTACTCTCTCTTCACCCTGGGTCGGAAGTGGTTCTGAGGCAGAGAACGGAGTGAAATTCTTCCAAGTGGTGCTGACATGAGCTAATATTAGCCACTGGCTAAAACCCAGTACACCATCTATCTTGCCTAGTTTTACAGTTTATTTTGGTGAGAGGAATTGCCCGATGCCTTTAGCAGAAATCAAAACTTTTTCATTTAAAAGTTTATGCCTGGTGCATAGCGTCATTCTTGGCACATTATATTCTGAGAATTCATTATCAAATAATACATGTATATATGTATGAATAAACACATAGATAAACAAACAAAAGAGATGGCCAAGTGCCCATATTTAGGAATGAAATCATTTCTCTTGGTCTTAAATTATGACTATCTCTCTCAAACTACAAAGGAGCAATGAGGGGGGGGGATTGACGAGACCAAAGGGTTCAAGTTGCTTTTTCATAATTGATTTTTCTTAATTAAGATAATAACTTTCATACATTAAAATTCATTTTAAAATCTAGGCCTCTGGATTGTAACTAACTCATACAGTATTGTAACCACCAATACAGTCAATACATAGATATTTTCATAATCCAAGTTTCCTCATGACCTTTTATAGTCATCGCCTCTCTGTGCCCAGATCCTAAAAAACATTGATCTATTTTCTGTCCTTCCTTTTTTGTCTTTTCAAAACCTAATATAAATGAATCAAACAGTCTCTGATCATTTTATTCTAGTGCTTTTTCTCAGCATATTGCATGTAGTATTTATGTTGTATCAGTGGCTTGATCTTTTTATTAGTATTATTCCACTGTACAGATGGATCCCAGTTAGTTAATAATACAAATGGAAGGATATTTGGCTTGTTTCTTTTTGTGGGAGACTATGTATGGAAAGCTGAAACATAAAGCTATGATTTTTGTGTGTGTGAACATATGCTTTAATCTCCCATGGTTAAGTATCTGGAAGTGGATATTTCCATGCTGGGTCACATGGCAAGTATATACTTAGAGTTCTAAGAAATTTCCAAACTGCTTTTCAAATTGGCTAGATCCTTTTGTGTCCCTAACAGCTTCTTTTAAGAGTTCAGTTATGGGGCGCCTGGGTGGCTCAGTCGGTTAAGCAGCCGACTTCGGCTCGGGTCACGATCTCACGGTCCGTGAGTTCGAGCCCCGCGTCAGGCTCTGTGCTGACAGCTCAGAGCCTGGAGCCTGTTTCAGATTCTGTGTCTCCCTCTCTCTGACCCTCCCCTGTTCATGCTCTGTCTCTCTCTGTCTCAAAAATATATAAACATTAAGAAAAAAAAAAAGAGTTCAGTTACCCTTCATACTTTATAGCATTTTTATCATCAGATTTTTAATTTACATATTTATTGTGTGTAAAGTAGTGTCTAGTTCTGGCTTTAATTAGCATTTTACTTTCTCTTCCCCTTTCCAAGTTGTTTAAGCCCTCCCACAGGAAGAAGATCCGGAAAGGGGCTTTATGCTCTTCTTTGAGCAGTGGCTGATACCCTCCTGCAGGCTTCTAACCCTTCAGTCTCCTGCCCTTTTTCCAACCTTTCCTGGAAATGCATCCCCGCTACTGTAGAAAAGAACCCATGATTGTGTACAAGCTCCCTTTGTGTCTACAGATTCAAGAAGATCTATCCACTCAAACTATATCACACTTAATCTTTAGTGATTTGTCTTAAAAATTAGCTAAATAAATTTTTAAAAAGCAAGTGAAACATGGGCGCCTGGGTGGCTTGGTTGGTTAAGTGTCTGACTTTGGCTCAGGTCATGATGTCACAGTTTGTGGGTTTGAGCCCCACGTTGGACTCAGTGCAAACAGCTCAGAGCCTGGAACCTACTTCAGATTCTGTGTTTCCCTCTCTCTCTGCCCTACCCCACTCATGATCTCTCTCTCAAAAATAAGTAAACATTAAAAAATTATTTAAAAAGGCAAGTGAAACTTTGTTAATAGGAATTAAGGACCTGAAAATGAAGGGATATACTATGTTCATGGATTGGTTGTCTTGAGAGCATTAGGATGCCCCTTATCAATTTGTACTATAGGTTCCATACTATTCTTATAAAATACCAGATTTATACATTAAATTTGACAAAATTATTCTAAAATGCATTTGGGAATGTAATATACATACAATACATATAATAGTAGAAGCATTTTTGAAATGGATGAGTAAGGTTGAAAGAAGTATAATATAAAATGTCAAAACATACAGAAATAGACCTAAACATATACTGTTACTTGATTTTCAGAAAAAGGGTCCATGCATTACAATTGGAAATTGAATATCACTTTAAGATATAGAAAAACAAAATTATATCTTATGGAAAAAAAAAGAACCTGTATTTATAGCATAAGGGAAAAAAATCAACTGGAGAAGGAGCACAGACCAAAATATAAAAACTAAAACTCTATGACTTGTAGAGAAAAATACAGTAGAATATTTTTAAACACCTTAAAGTAGTCAAATATTTCTTAAACAATACACAGAAGTCACAGATAACATAGAGAAGGTGGAATTTTATAAAAATTTATGCTGTTCAACTAAGGCACTGTGAATTAGGACCTGTGTCCAGAACATATAAAGAGCATTAACAAATCAGTACATAGGATGCAAACAACCTAATGTGGGGGGTGGGAGCAAGGAGCCAGAGACTTGAATGGTCACTTCAGAAATGAGACTATCCAAGGGGTATGTACATGAAAATACATTCAAGACTATTACTCATCAAGGAAATATAAACGACAACAGTAAGGAGATCATTGTGCTCCCATCACATGGTTAAGGTTGTAAGTGCTGGAAACAAAAAAGCAACTGGAATTCTCAGACATTGATTGTAGGAGTTAAAATGGTATGCCATGTTTAGAAAACTGTGTAGCAGTTGTTAATAATGTTATATGTAATATATATATGTTACATATATATGATAAAGTGTATATATATATATATACATATATATGTCTCTCCCAACATTTCACTCCTTCTACTCCTATGTACTACAAACATGAAAAAAATTATTTCCAAATTGATTGCACACAAATATTGCATACAAATATCCATGGCAGCTGTGTTAATAGCTAAAAGCCAGAAAAAAAATTGCTCATAGATAAACATTTTACACATTCATAAAATATTCTAAAATGTTTTATAGTTAAACTTTAGGAAAGTCCAGATTAATGCACATTTTTGCAGTAAAACTGTTGTAAAATAGTGGCTTTGATACAAAGCATGAACAGTAGGGTCACCCACACACCCCTGAACTGCAAGAATGGCAAGGCTGAGAATGTGGAAAAGTAAAGCTTAGGGATCACGACATTTATCATGATTGGTGAAGCAAAAGCAATATCATTTTGGGTTAATCGAGGAGACAGAATTTGATATTCATTGGAACAATGCAAAGGATATGGCAAAAAAAAAAAAAAAAAAAAAAAAAAAGACTTGACCAGTTGAAAACAAATCTGAGTTAATTACGTCAGAAGCTAGTATAAGCAATATGCAGAGCAAAACTAAATAGGGCCATGTGTTTGTGGGAGTCTGAAATTACTTTATATATAAACATGGATTCTTTGGAAGTAGCCCTAAGATTCTATGGGTAATAAGTAAAGAGAGGTGTTTATTTTAAATAATTCTAAGCCATAGCAGTACAATGAGCTCCACAGACACAGTGCCAGGGCAAGTGACAGCCAGTCGAAGACTGGGCGACCTGTGCCTTGCGGGGGAAAGTCATTCAACATGGACTAAGGCGATCCTAAGAAGCTGGGAAGCAAAATGTCATCATATGTATTCTTTGTGCAAACTTGCAGAGCGGAGCACAAGAGGAAGCAGCCAGGTGCTTCAGTCACCTTCTCCTAGTCAGTTAAGAAGTGTTCAGAGAGCTAGAAGACCATGTCTGCTAAAGAGAAAGGAATATTTGAAGATGTGGCAAAGGTGGACAAGGCCCACTATGAAAGAGAATACTGATAATCCCCCTAAAGGGGAAACAAAAAAGGAGTTCAAGGACCCCGGGGCACCCAAGAGGCCTCCGTTGGCCTTTTCCTCATTTTGTTCTGAGCATTGCCCAAAATTCAAAGGAGAACATGCCTACCAATCTAAAGGAAAGCCTGACGTGGCAAAAAATTACAAAAAAAAAAAAAAAAAAAAAAAAGGTCATCAAGTCTGAAAGAAACAAGAAGAAGGAAGAAATGAAGAAGAGGAAGATGAAGAAGAGGAGGAGGAGGAGGAGGAGGAGGAAGATGAAGAAAGTGATGATGAACAATCTGGCTTTAGCACAGTTTTTGATCCATAAAACATTTAACCACCCTGTACACAACTCACTCCTTTAAAAATTTTTTTTTTAACGTTTATTTATTTTTGAGACAGAGAGAGACAGAGCGTGAACAGGGGAGGGGCATAGAGAGAGGGAGACACAGAATCCGAAACAGGCTCCAGGCTCTGAGCTGTCAGCACAGAGCCTGACGCGGGGCTCGAACTCACAGACCGTGAGATCATGACCTGGGCCGAAGTTGGACACTTAACCGACTGAGCCACCCAGGCGCCCCCAGCTCTCTCCTTTAAAAGAAAAGTTATAACATAAGGCTGTGTAAGATTTGCTTTCAAACTCTCCAGGAGCTTCTTTTGTTAACACTCTACCGAATGTGTCTTTGGGTAGCCCTGGTCTGGTGGTATTTTCCATAGCTGCTCCCTCTGGCCGGTACAGTATGGGGGTTATATATTGGCCTGGGAACTTAAAGCAGGTTCTGGTTGGTGCACAGCGCACATGGGTTCTATAAGGGGATGGCAATTTGTCACCTTCAGTCACCTCTGATGCAGCTTATACAAAATCATTGTTGTTCTTTTAACTGAACACCATTCTGTAATTGCAAAAAAAAAAAGTTGCAGCTGTTTTGTTGACATTCTGAATGCTTCTAAGTAATGCAACTTTTATTAAGATTGTTTTTCAAAAACTATCCTACCTTTTTAAGTCTATTATTATTTTGAATTCTCTTTCACTGACGTATAAGTGATAGAAAACTGTGGGAAAGCATTTGAAAGTCTGAGGCAATTTATATGGTAATTTATGATTTCCAAATACACCCCTAAATATTTTTGTACGTGTTCTATTGTGAGAGAGCAACAACTACTTTACAACTGCTTCTGGAAGAATGTCAATAGCACGCCCTCTCTTTGGAAACAGGCTGAACGAGACGCATGGCAGGACTTTAGGAACACTATACAGAAAATTCGCCCCTCCTATGCCTCACAAGCCTACCATGTACTTTTGCCAAAACCCTGCCGGAAATGAGTCACGACTTTACATTGATTCGCCAGGTTTTTCATGCCATTCTATAGCGTCATCTCTTGGTCTCTCTTCCTTAGCCTTCTGTCGTTTGTCTTGTATTTCTTCTGCTTCTCTATCTTAATCTCGCTTTTTTACATTACTGTGCCTCATCTAATTTTTCATCTTTTCTCCATTCATGTTGGAAGTGATGCAATGCTCTCCACATGCAAATGCTACTTTGAGAAGGGAAAAAGTAAGTTGACTACAGTTCTGATTAATATACATACACAAGAACGGCAACTATTATTCATGGAGAACAATGTCCTTTTAAGTCCTCACCACTGCCCCCAAACAGCATTATATGATGACAATAAAGGGTGACTGCCAGCGAAGAGAGAGAAAGATATAGAACAGCTGGCAGTATGTTTTTCAATTTTCTTCCATGAAAATGACTGTGGATTTTCATTCACTTTCTTCATTAACTGTAACCCTTTTCACTCCGTGGAATAACATGTACTTCAAGAATAAGTATGGAAAAAAGATTAAAAGTAATAATAAAAAAAAAGACAGACTAGGTTTCCTGTTCAGATAATTTTGAAAGCTTTACTCAAATACTACATTAAAAAAAAATAATGAGGGGTGCCTGGGTGGCTCAGCTGGTTGAGCGCCCAACTTCAGCTCAGGTCATGATCTCATGGTTTGTGAGTTCGAGCCCCACATTGTGCTTGCTGCTGTCAGTGCGGAGGCAGCTTCTGATCTTCTGTCCCCCTCTCTCTGCCCCTCCCTTGCTCATGCTCTTTCTATCTCAAAAATAAGTAGACATGTTTAAAAAATAATGATGTGAAACCTGCAATGTATTCATTAGTGTCTATCCATTGAATGTCTCACCTTAATATACATTCCTGGATGGATTATTTGGGTTTGGCCAACATACACAGGGAAACATGTGACAGGCACTTGGTTCATGATGTCTCCAACATATATTTTAATATTTGTATATGATATACAATACCTGACAAATATGTCATTATATGTTCACTGGGATGTGTTTTGTATCCATAATATGTACATCAGCCTTTGTAGTCGATGTGGATATTTTTTATCCTAGAACTCAGTCATGCTCTATGAACAATGATGTCTTCTGAAAAAAAATATTGTGTGTCTATAATTGACGCTGTGTGTTTCTAGTTCATTCATTTTCAATAGTGAATGCTACTCTGTCCTTTGAGTGTAGGAGAACATATTCATTGACTCTCATTCTAATGGACTTTTGGGATATTTTAAGTTCACAAAGGCTGCATGGAGTGTTCTTTTGCCTCCTCACACTGCTGTTGCACAAGTGGAAGCTCCAGAATGTTGACCCTTCCTCTTGTGAAATGGGAAGCATTTAGAGAGTTTTAAATAGAGGAGCGACATGATATGCCATATTGTTTAAAAGACTCATTCTATCTACTAAATTGAGAATAGACTGTAAGTCAGAAGAAAAGAGGCGAAAATAGTTTGGGGGTGATTCTAGTACATGGGGAAGGACATGCAATGGACAGATATCAAAGAGGTAAAATCAATAAAAATTACCAGGGCTATAAGAGAAGGAGGTATGTAATGTAGTTGCAAAATGGTAAAATCTCTGTCATTCTGGGTCCGTGAATTAGTATGAGGAGCAGGGCACATATAGGGGGTAAATTAGTCTGTTTTGTTCATCCACTGGACTTTGAGATTTCTTTCTTTCTTTCTTTTTTTTTTTCCTTTCTTAATGTGGCATAACCTGGCCTATTCTGACTGAGGTGGTCATGGTTAGTATTGCCAGGATTATTTGGTAGCCAAAGGGGTAGAATTCCTTTAGTATTTAAAATACCAGGTATCTTGGGGCTCCTGGGTGGCTCAGTCGGTTAAGCGTCCGACTCTTGATTTCAGCTCAGGTCATGATCTCAAGGTCAAGAGACTGAGCCCCACGTTGGGCTCTGCATTGAGCATGGAGCCTGCTTAAGATTCTTTCCTTCACCCTCTGCCCCATCCCTGCTTGCAAATGCATATGAACGTGCTCTCTCTCTCTCTCAAAAAAAAAATCAAATAAATAAAATCTCAGGTGTGTTACTGTAAGGAGTTGTGGTAGGTAGAGTTCTAAGACGACCTCAAGAGTTGCACCTCGCTGTATACTCTTACACAGGTGAAACTCTGCTGCAATCAGGGTTGGCTCTGTGGCAGAGGTAAAGGGGTTTGTTTAGATGTAGTAAGTGCTCCAGATCAGTTGGAGCCATTTCATCTGTTGGTCTTGAGTTAAACAAAGGGAAAGTAACAGGAGTTGGCCTGACTTAATCAAGTGACACCTTTAGAGAGGAACCAGACCCTAAAAGAGACATTCTCCTTCCCACCTGATGGAAACAAAAGTTCATGCTGTGAAGCAGATGGTCTGAGGTCTTTAGGAGCCAAGGGCCCCAGTCCTACAACCGCAAAGACCTGAATTCTGCCACAGGCAAGGGGTCTCAGAATTTACGTTAAATGACAGCTACTTCACTATAAGATCTAAATGGATTAGTGCCATAGGTGTGTGGTGGCACTGGAAAAACAAGATGTGACACCAAACACGGAATGTCAAGAGACAAAAATTTAGCCTATTAATGGCCATACTAATTTTGTGTTTGGCCAGTTGTTTGCTTCCTCATTTTCTATTAATGATCTAGTTTATGGCCACTTATTTAGACTAATTAGGCTTTAAATCATATATACTTATATACTTTTATTTTGTATCTACCCAGGCTTGGATTTATATAATTTATTTGGTAGTGGAAATGAATCTAATTGTGCATTATTGTAATTTCTTAAGGACCGAAACACACTACTGATCCTTAAATTGCAAAGCATGTGGTCTTAGTTAACAGCCCGTTGGGGATGATTTGAATATTAAGTTCAATGAATTGTATAATATGTTAAGTAAGGGAGAAGCAAAACAAACAGTTGAGCGAATTGCAATTTTAGCATGTCACACCCTCTACAAAATTGCAATTTCTCACTTGGGGATACTCTGTGGGACACAATACAGTATCTTCAAAGATAACCCTCCCATAATGTTTTAATCCACACGATATAATTAATTTATAGTATCTGAGTTAATAAACTATTTTTGAAAGATAAGCATAGTGCTTTAAACTTTAAAAAACTCTTGCAGTTTGGCAATATTATCTTAAGTTAAAAGATGGTTAAGGTAAGATGGTTCGTGAGTTCGAGCCCCAAATCACACAGCCAGTGCGAAGCCTGCTTGGAACTCCCATTCTCTCCCCTCTCTCTGCTCCTCCCCTGCTTGCGCTTTCTTTCTCTCTCTTTTTCAAAATAAATAAATAACCTTAAAAAAAATAAAACAGGGGCACCTGGGTGGCTCAGTCGGTTGAGCGTCTGAGTTCCGCTCAGATCATGATCTCACAGTTTGTGGGTTCGAGCCTCACGTCGGGCTCTGTGCTGACAGCTCAGTGCCTGGAGCCTGCTTCAGATTCTGTGTCTCCCTCTCTCTATCTGCCCCTCCCCTGTTCACACTCTGTCAACCTCTCTCTCAAAAAATAAATACGCATTAAAAAATTTAGAATAAAACAAAAACAGTATAAATTTTAGTAGTGTACATGTTTATAAAATTGTTAATACTGGCTTTGTGTCACTTCAGCAAGCTGGTAAGAAATTTACCCTCGATGAGCTTCAATTTTCTCACACCAGTAAGACGAATGAGCCCAATCTCAGCATAATTGTTAGGTAAATGTGTGTAAAGTTGAACATAATTTTACACACTGAACATAAGAGGCTGTTCAACCCCCTGACATGATTTCTCTAGCTGTGTTTTCCCTCCTTCCTTTCTCTGTTCTTGTCCAAGTCAGGGCACAGGATCATCTGACATGGACAATCCAAACATATGCAGCAAACCAAATCCTCTATCTGTGGAGTTTCACTGTGTGTCAAAATAGTAGCCATTTTCCACAAATTCTGGAAAAAAAGTCTCCCTACATTTCTAAAGGTAAATATGAAGGCATCATAGTTGCAAAGTTAATTTTATAATAAAAATAGTTGTTATCACATCTGACTAATAACTGAGAAACAGATGATTTGAAAATTGTGACAAAATAGTATGTGTCTCCTCATTGACAGCTTATCAACCTAAATTAGCCCAGGCAGAATAAGAAGATCACAACTGTTTTATATATCAGGAGAGAGTTTAGTAATACCCATACATTAATTTGGCAAAGTCTGTACACTAATTCCTGGAGGCAGAGAACATAGCTACATGTTAATATTTTTCATGAATTTAAGTATTTGGACTATAACAAATAATAGGTTGTTTAAGGGATTTAGATCAGCTCAACCAGCATCTCAAAAATATCTGGACTGCACATTTTCACCTGAGAATTCACTTTGTGAGTGCTCTAATACAGACCTTATCAAAATCTGGCTGTGAAAAAATAATGGAATAAGTGTTAAGAATACGTAACGTGTTTCTCACTGAAGTTCTATTCTTTTGTTAATATGAAAAGAAAACCAAAATGTTTTGTATTCTGGATATGTTACTGACTTCTCGGTAAAATAAATAAATAATCAGTCAATCAATAAAATATTTTTTAACTGCATCCATATCAAAATTAGTTGTGTGTCATTCATTTCCAACAACTTCAGGGAACTGGGACATATTAAGGACTAATGCCTGCAGAAAAACATGTAGGCAGAACCCTACTGACAGTTCCAAATGGGAACCAAAGCCTGGCTCCCACTGTCGAGGAAGTGTTGAAATAGGGGGTATTAAAGCTATTATAGCAACTAAAGGAAAGCAATGTCTGTCTGGATTTGAGTAGTGACTTTCGGAAAGGGGGTATGTTCCGAGGATGAATTGATCTTTGGATAGTCTAAGAAAGAAAGGGTAGGAAAATCTGTGAACTCAGTTTATTGTTAAAACAATGTTAAATCACATTTTATAGATTAAAAACAGGAAGAAAGATAAATACAGCAAATGGCACCGGGGAGATGAGTTGTGAAGTCGAAGCTAAACACACAATATTACCCCGCTACTACTTCCTTCTCTATAACTTTATGTTCTTCTGGCTCTTTGGAGAGACTCAGTGGGCACTAGTCAGTCACTGGCCACTGGAGAGCTCATGTCAATCCACCGCTGTGGTTTCAAACAAGCAAAATTTCAAAACCTATGAACATGCCCCTTATGTAATTTAGTAGAACTTTAAAGTTCTAGGATATGGTTAAGATGTTGAATCCTATCTTACTAGAATGGAATTTTCCTGACTTAACAAAGACTGATCCCCAATTTTCAAAAAGTGGGCAAAACATTTAAGAGACACGTCATCAAAACCACGTATGAGTGTAATAAGCCCATGAAATGTATCTTACTTCTTTAGTCATAAGGCAAAGGCACATTAAATCACAATGTGACATAAATATTCACATAGTCGAGAATAGTCAACATTGAAGACTGGCAAATCAAGTGTTCGTGTGGATACTGGATGACTAAAAGTCTCAAAAGTTTCTCATGGGAATGCAAAATAGTATAATTACTTTAAAAATCTTTGTGCCCATGTTTATAAAGATACGATTCCTGTAAGATCCAGCAGTTTTACTCCTAGATAATTACTGAAGAATAAAAAATGTATATGTTCACACAAAGTCACATACTCAAATATTTTTGCAGCATTACTTAAGGCAGCCAAAAATAAAAAGAGAATTAAAAAGTCAACTAATACCATCAATAAGTCAATAGCTTCACAACAAAAATAAATTCTAGAAAAAGTAAAATTCTTGAAAATATGAAATGATGCTGACAGAAAGCACCAGAGACGGTGCTAGGGTGGGACAGGTGACTGGCTGCCCAGGTGCACAGGGGACTTCTTAAGTGACCGAAATATTGTCTTCTGATGGCAGCCTCGTCTGATTGTATATTTCAAACGGTTGACTTCTATTTTATGTCAAATCTAAAAATAATAATAGGGCAAAATTGTACAGGCTAAAATCAATATGCAGTAACACCTTACAGAGAAAATTAAACTGTTCTCTTATGTACTTATTATTTCTAATCAGTAGGTTAATAGAAAAGTCCACTTCTAGTTTATCCATGCTCATTTCCCTCTTATCATCACTTTAAGGATTACGATCACTAATAAATCCCTATCCAAAGTGCTATTCCGATCAAGACCCTAGGCTAACTTCCATTAATCAGAGGCCCTTTGAAATGCAGAAAAAGAAACTAGTTTAAAAGCCACTCACCAAACACCTGAAACATGGATCGGTTTAAGGTTAACATGCTGAGTGTAGCTTTAACAAAACGTTATAAGCATGGAAATTGTTACAAGTGACTCTCAAGCCTTCTTTCCCCAATTACACCTACCCTACTGCAACACCATACAAATTACGTAACTGTGATTATAACTCTATACAAATGTACACACACACAGATGTGTAAGTGTGCAATGTAAACGTACCTTATCTGTATGAGGCGGTGATGGTGACGGTAAACTCACTTCTTACACCTCCATGTGACCCTCTGTAGACAAAAACAATTCTCCAATGTGACCACAGGGACACGGTGTCCCTCAAAAGACAGAGAGAAGGTTGTACAGCGAGTCCAGGAACAAATAAAAGACAACGGACACACTGAGCAGGGACCTAAATTCCATCTTCGAAGTCACATCTTAATGCGGACACCACACTTGGGTGTTGGTTCCCCAAGAAAAGCAGCAGAGTGACAAGATCACTAGCTATCAAGAATGAAAGAGAACTATTAGTGATCATGCAGGAGAGAGCCTTGGACCCACAGGTGGCCCTTCTTTTGACAGAGCTATTAATAAGTCAGTGCACAGAAAGAGGCAATCCTGAACTTGAGTTTAGAGGTAAATCACGGAAAGAGATGAACTGCGACACAAAACTAAGTGGCAGGAATATTTTTGCTGTGGCTCCAAGAAAGTAATTATACTTTGGAGAGCCTCCAGGGTTTCGAGGGGTGGTGAGATCTAATATTCAGTTTTAGCTGACACTGTCGTTTGCTCATTGTTGTTAACCACCTGTGGGAGATCATGAGAAGACATTTACGTTCAAATTCAAGTTGATATAAGAAAGAGATAGCGAGCGCCTTCCATGACAGATGCGATAAAAGTGACACTGAGAATCAAGGTGAAGACAAAATTCCTATCCGGAATCATCTTTAAGAACATGAACCTCCTTAACTATGGAGATATAATGAACAGGATGTGATTTAGAAGGCTTGCATTAGGATATGTTTTTGAAGTACTGTAGTAATCATGGACAGAGATACAGTTTTCATTGAACTCTTGGTAACACTAAGCACCTTTTCAGTAGCAAGTAATCATTAAAGTCCGCAAAGCACTTACTGATGTGGCTCTTATGACAAACAAAATCATTTACATTTAATATTTAATCAAAAACTTGCTTGGCATAATTCCTGAAGGGTACTTTCAGGCAGATGAGTAAAGAATGATTTTTAACTGCATAATATGGTAGAAAGAATGTTGAGAGCCTTGCTTGTAGAAATTTCGTAGAGAAAATGAAAGCTTAGTCAAAAATTTTTTATATAGTTTACATTAGAATAAAATATTTGGAATTTTTACAGAATATATTTTATATTCTAGGATTGCTTTAAATATTTTTCTAGTTATTCTGAAATTTATCCCTAAAGTTATATACTGTCATTCCAACTGTAGTATTTTATACCATATTTCCAAACCTAAAACAAATTTCAATCCATAGAAAGGTAACATATTTATAATCTGATAATTTGATTTTGTGATCATTCATATCATTATCATCATAAGAGCATTTTTCCTTTTAAATTATTTTGAAAAATTTTTTCAGATTCTGTTATTTAACAAAGTGAATAACTTTATTTCTACAAATCAGCTGATGGAAGTTCAAGGATTCTTCTAATTACATAGTAAGTAAAATACATTGATTCTTTTCTGATTTACATCTGAGAATACTTTGTGCTGAATCATTGATGGTGAGCTTTCTTACCATGTAGCAATGAAATTGCTTGCTGATAGATCTATTCATTTAATCAATAGACGACAATTTCACATGTATTGTGAATTTTTTTAAAATTTTTTTTAACGTTTATTTATTTTTGAGACAGAGAGAGACACAGCATGAACGAGGGAGGGTCAGAGAGAGGGAGACACAGAATCTGAAACAGGCTCCAGGCTCTGAGCTGTCAGCACAGAGCCCGACGCGGGGCTCAAACTCACGGACCGCGAGATCATGACCTGAGCCGAAGTCGGACACTCAACTGACTGAGCCACCCAGGCGCCCCTTGTCTGATATTTTTAATGTGAATTATAAGTCACCCTCTTGTTGACTTGTGAATAATCTACCATAATTGGGTGTAGTGTCACTGTTTTTGAATGCCAGCACCCGTCCAATTTACATTAGGATGTATGGAATATAGAAGAGACGCATTTTTAGAAATGTTAAATGAATACAAGAGTGTTTAACAAGCAAATTCAGATGACATTTTGTGGATTTCCTTGTAAGAAAGTTTACAGAGTCTGACCGTGGGGACAAATAAATTTTAAATGAAAAGAAGAAAAACTCTTTTTCAAGAACCACTGAACAATTAGTATCCCGAAAAATTGTTAGGATATTTTAATAGTTCCTATGAAAGGTCAAATGCTAACTTGTGCTGTTATTTTAAGGAAATAAAAGGTGTTTCATAGAGGAAAATCAACTAAGGGAGAAATATATCATTTTAACAGGGAATTTTATTTTAGAAAGAAACATAACGCAGTAATGTGAAATATTCTTTCATTGTTCATAATCAACTACGTTAATTTAGTGAATAGCTAATAAATCAACCTTTTAATATATGAATATATAAATTATTGAATATTGGATTTTCTACCATAAAAAGAAGATTTCACCTTTTATGAAAATAATTGGTTTCCTTATTATATATAACTAAATTAAAAGAAGCTACTGCAGTGTTTGATACTTATATAGTTGTGATTGGTCTACTCTATCTCAACTTGTAATAGTAGGAGTAACATCATAATCAAATAGCAATTAGACCCGTAAATTAATATCTCACAGTGCTTACTACATGGAAGATATCTGTTAAATGATACACTCCTTTATTTCCAGTTTCTCCATTAATAAACAGGTCTCTTTTAGCTGCAGTTTATATTCTCCTCTTTGTTGAATAAGGTAAGGGGTATGATTTCCAAATGAAAAGAAAGCATTTCAAAACACTGCTCAATATAAGAAAATATTACTTAAACTACAGAGCGATGCACAGCACTTAGTTTCGTATGGAATAAGGGAAATCTCATTCAAATTTATAAGCCATGTGTAACCTCTGATTTAATGTGTTTCATGTTAGTAGCCTGTAAACATTATAAAATTTGAATGATTCCTATTATTTCAAAAGTCGATTTCAATTTTATAGGCTGAAAAATGAGATTTAAAGCTAGGGTTAATAGAATATTGGAAAAAATTCAACTACTTGTGATACACAAATTTATATAAAAAAATGAGACAAGTCAAAAAATGGATAAGAAATAAAAGGTAAATTAGCAGTTTAATACCGATGGGTTTCTCTAAAACTATAAAATATTTAAATTATCTGAGTATCTGTGTGAACTTAGTGATAGAAGTATACTATGCTTTGTGAAATCCAAAGAAGATCAATGCCCCAAAAACAGTTTGTAAAGGACCATGTTACTGCAGGTGTGACCAAACCTGCTTTGGATTCTGTATCCCCCTCTCTCTCTGTCCCTCCCCCACTCGTGCTCTGTCTCTGTCTCTCTCTCTCTCTGTCTCACAAAAATAAATAAACACTTATAGATTAAAAAAAAATAACTTGAAATAAAAAAGAAAACTACATGTAATTGGTAAATCTGAAAAAAAACGAGAAAATTTTAAAATAGAAATTAATCTGTTTTAAAGTTTCAAAGGAAGTTTTAATGCTTATACGATTTTAGAATGGCCAATTTTCTCAGTCTGAATAACATGCATTTCATGTGAAACTTTTCTATCAGTTTCTAATGTATAGCAAAGGAAAATACTATCCAGGGAGCCAAAATATAAACCCATTGTATATAAATAAATGAAAGTATAGCAATTTTTGGTGATAGAAAAGTCAAATTACCTGTAAATAATTTTCATGTTACTGCAAGATATAAAAACAAGTTGATAAATATAGGAAATGTAACATCTTGGTAAAATAATTCAAATTATCTTCCTATGGACGAGTAGCTAATCCCACAATTTACAGGTATGTAACAGAAAAGAATTAATTTCTTTTGATTTTTTCAGATCGGTGTTCAGATAGATTCTGGCCACCATTTAAGATTCCCACCACATGAGTGTTTTCTGTGGTATGAATACTGGATCTTGGGGAAATAAATTAGGCACTCAGAGCTTTATCACATATTTTCACATAAAAGATGCATATTAACTGTTTTCAATTATTGTGACTTGCATTTGTCAACAATATAGTTTTCTTGCCTTATTTAATATTTGTTATTAAACAACTTACCTTGATAAAGACTGCGAATTTTGTCTTTTGTTACATGTATTAATAAATTAATTAAAAAGTTCAGAATTTCACATGCCTATACCTCCCAAAGAGGTGAGGAGGTAATTCAGAGATGTTTTAAACTAGAAGACAGGAGTGATGACACATATATAAACTCCCCCAGAATGTAATTAGCGCATGCGTCTTATAAACAAGTTGAGAATTAAAGTCCCCTAAGTGTTAGTGAGACACTTTATTTTTAATTTATTTATTGTTTATTTTTCAGAGAGACAGAGAAAGCCCATGAGTAGGCAAGAGGGGCAGAGAGAGGAGAGAGAGAGAGAGGGAGAGGGAGGGTGGGAGGGGGAGAGGGAAGGACAGAGAGAGAGAGAGAGAGACAGAGACAGAGACAGAGAGAGACAGAGAGAGAGAATCTTAGGCAGTTGTACTCTCATCACAGAGCCCAGTGCTGGGTTTGTTACCATGAACCATGAGATCATGACCTGAGCCCAAATCAAGAGTCAGACGCTTAATCACCTAGATGCCCCATTAGTGAGACATTTTATAATAAATCCACAGCAACACAGATTGCAAATGAACAAAGGTTTTTATGCTATGATGTTTCAATAAAAGATTCAGAACAATTTAACATGTTAGTTCAAAAACAGACTTTCTAAATCACTGTAAAATGACTTAGTTCATAAACTTCAAAAAAGAAATGTATTTTCTACTGTTTTCCCCTGAAACTACTGTTGTGGAAAGGAGAATGTGAAACAGAATTACGTAACGGAAATGGGCAATATCAAAATAGATCTGCAAAAAGCTTTTCTGCAGGATCACCTTGGCAATATTCTACATAAATTAGGTGTCCTTTGATTTATTTTCTAGTATTCGAATGCAAATAAAACATGGTCCTTTTGTCTGCCAAAAATAATTTTAGAATTAATTCACAAAAGCAAGCAGGTTTTAAATAAACAAGAATTGTCATTGACTATCTCTGTAACATGGAAAAAAGTTCTTCCTGTCTCCCCTTCTTTCATCTCTAACCTTCAGGAGAGTCACCTCTTTACAAACTGTATGGTTTGAGGGGTGCCTGGCTGGCTCAGTCATTAGGCATCCTACTTCATTCAGCTCAGATCTGTGGGTCCGAGCCCCACATCCGGCTCTGTGCTGACACCTCAGAGCCTGGAGCCTGCTTCTGATTCTGTGTCTCCCTCTCTCTCTGCCCCTCCCCCACTCATGCTCTGTCTCTTTCCAAGCGTCAAAAATGAATGTTTAAAAAACTTTAAAAAATTGTATCTGAGAAATAAGTGATTACTGTTTGTGAATGTGCTTTACAAACTTGAAATTGGCGAATATGTGTTTTATTTATTACATAGTTATTACTTATTATTGCATAGGTATGTAGAATTTGGTTGTTTTGCATCTGTTCAGTAAATTTATGTTAACTTAATCCCAAGAAAGGGGACGCAGACATCTGTGCCATCCAAAGTAAATGGTAAGGTCTCATGCAAAATAAACCAGAGATTGCTTAGCCTTGGACAGTGCAACTTCCTGCTGGATCCTTCAAAAAAAACTTGAGCAAAAAAAAAAAGAAAAGAAAAAAGAAAAAAAAAGTTTACAGTGTAATGCTTTAGAGTCGTATAGTTTGTAAGTCAGTTTAAAGTCACCGGGATCTAAAACTACTTCCAATCTTCAGAATGGTCGATCTTCAATAATTGCTCTTGATTGGGTCATGGTTGCTCAGACTGGCCGGCCATTCTACTCACGCCACAGCTAGTTGAAACTTACATGTCTGTAACTTTCATGTGCATGTCTGTAATCATAATGTTGGCACATGTGTCTTTTCCGTGGGGTTGGAAAGAGAAAGTGCGGCGCAGGTACCACATCCCAAAGGCATTAACTAACAGGGGGGCCAGAGGAAGTAAGTCAGGACAAAACACTGCCCCCTGGAGGTTCCAAAATGTATGTGACAGTATTTTCCTCTGACAATTTTACAGTTTTTCAGGGTCCTTGACAAAGTTTGTGGAAGTCTGTATGTAGCTCGTTGAGCTTGGCGTGTAAGCAATTTTCATTCATAGAATCGAAGGTTGTGAAAGGTCAAAAACAATAACCCATAATCTAATATTCTTCATGGTAGTCTCCACGCACTATCAAACACAAATATGATTGAATTCGGTTTACGAACTATGCGGACAGCTCATGAGCTCTTATGTGCGGGGTGGACTGGGGAAACCACATAGGCAATGTTTCAGGTAAGCGCTTGGTCTCACAATGTCCGTAGAGCTCCCCAAACTGACAGGTATGGAATCTGAGGTGGAGGCAATCCATTCTGGAGAGGGGATCAAGTGGATAGCAAATTCAGTCATGCGGCTTTGCTTAAAGTGTTAAAATGAGAGAACAGTAAAGTGAGCGTTTTCCATGTAATTTTAATCAATTCGGTTAACAAGCAAATATGTAACAGGTACTTCAATAAGGGCTGGAGTAGAGAAGTGAAAAAAACAGACAACTTTTCTGCCCTCATTGAGCTTATCTCCTAACGGGAACTACATATCGGCCGTAAGAAATGAAGGAACATTTATGATGGATCAGCGTGAGGAGCTGACAACAACAAAATCAGAATGGGGAATTAGTAAGCTGGGCAGTACTGAAAATTTTCAGCAGTCCTTCCTGAGAAGGTGACAGGTGTATGGAGTTGAATGATGTTAAAGAGCTTTCCAGGCAGAAGGAAGATGGCCCAGACATTGAGTTCAAGAAATGTCTTGCGTGTGGCATAAACAGCCGAGTAAGTAAGGAGATTACTTTGCCAAGGTGAGCTAAAAGAGGAAAAGTGTCATAGTACACACAGACATGGAAGATAATGTAGTCATATCAATAGCTTTGGCTTCAATCTTTTATGAGTGAATTTAGGAGTATTTTGAACCGAGACAACATGATTTGGTGTATGTTTTAAAATGATCACTTTTAATGCTATCTTGAAGAAATACAGAGGGAAAACAGGTACTAAAAGCAGGAATACTCTTTAGAAAGGTCTTAGAATATTCCAGCAAAAGCTGCTGGTGACTTGTACTGGGTGTGGGCAGTGTTGATAGAGATGCGTTAAGATTCTGGGTACACCGTGAGGGCATAGTCAAATAAACTGTAGGAGGGATATGAAGGAATCAGAAGGAATCAGTCACACATAGGAGGGATATGAAGGAATCAGAAGAGTTGATGTCTGGAGATCTAATGTAAGGGTCACCATATTTAATGATACTGCATTGGATACTGGAAATCTGCTAAGAGATTAGATTCCAGGAGCTCCTATGCCACTCTCCAAAATAATATCTCTATGAGAAGGTGGATACATTAATTAGCTTGAATGTAGTAATCATTTCACTGTATACATGTATATCAAATCATGTACTGCTTAAAAATATGCAATTTTTATTTTAAAAAAGACAGAAGTCCTAACAACATTTCGTATACTGGTTTGAATAATTCAGTGAGAGATAAATTGATAAACCCAGAGAAAAAGGAGTTTTTCTCAAACAAGAGAAAGTGGATCTATGCGTAAGAAGAGATGCAGATCTCAGCTGGATGCAAGAAAAATTTATCCAGGAGAGAAGGTAGAAAAAGTGGGCTCAGATGCAGGTGGTGACTTGCTTCTCAAAGTTTTTTTTTTAACTGCCTTCAAATTTTTAGAGGAGCAGGAAACATGATGCCATCTGAAGGTAGGAGTAAAGAGTCTGAAGGAAAGCTGAAATCCTTAAATCCTCACCTGGTAGTGTGAGAGAGAAGTGCTGTGGAAAGACCACGGGATAGCCAGGGAACATCAAGTGCCCATCTGAAGTTACCGACCACAAATTAAAACAGAGAGCATCATTATGGTTCCATATATTATATATATTTCCATATATATTAACCAAGTTCATCATATTCATCTGTGAGGCCACAGACAACAATAAGGAAAAAGTTACACTTAAAAGACTCGTGGCTGCTTCAGAAGAACATGGTAGACGAATGAAGGAATAAACCAACCTACGTTATTTACACGGGAGTGATTATAATGATGCCCATGGATTTTAAGCCTGGAAATTTAGGGAATTTCGAATATGAAGGGTATTTGCGATTTCTGGGCTGATAGGGCGTGACAAGCAAAATAGAAGTTATGATGCAATTGAATTTGTGAAGGTGAGCTGCCAGAGAAAGTTTACTGGAAGTTTAGCAGAAGATGAATGGAGAGTGAAATGTTTGAAACAGGTTATGCTGGGGTTCCCATTATTAGTAATGAAGAGCTGGATTGTGACCAGCTCCTCATTATGTTTAGGATAGGTTGGAGGACACACTCTTTAGTGGAGAAGAGTGAAGGAAATGAGAAACCAGAGGAAGGCTTCTCTAACTAGATACGGAACACACCCACACACTCACATGCGTGTTCTTACACACACAGCTACTCACACAATTCTTCCAGGAGGGCCGGCGTGGCTGGGAGCTTGGAACTGACCAGTCTTATATAGTGTAGTTGAACTTCAGTGTCTTTATGAAGAGGGAGCATGCAAAAGAAAGAGAATTCTTACACCCCGCATGCCCAGTTAAGAAGATTGCATGGGAGAGGGGCGTGGTGGCAGGGAAAGCCTCAGTGGGTAAAAGTCCATCACAATGAAAGTAAGAAGTGCAAGTTCACAAAAGTGGTTGCGGGGAATTGAGATCCTGAGGGAGGAAGAACATGAAAAGGTTTCAGAAGCTGAGGAAGGGTGAAGGGCGGGCAACATGGACACATGTGAAGGTTACAGTCTGAGAATGAAGGGCTCACTGAGGACCCTCAGTGTCCTAGGGTTGTTGACATGAGCAGAAAATAGGGCGAGATGAACTCAGTTTTGGAACTGAGTTTTACCATCTGGAAGATGGTGGAGCAGCTGTGTGTACTAAGAGGGCAACTGGCAGGTGGCAGTTCTTCCCAAAGCAGGTGAATTTCTAGGACTGCTGCTTGACTGTTGCTTATAGAATTATGGAGTGCAAAAATCACTTCATTATTTCTAGTTCTCACATTTCTACTTCCTATTACTACTCATTCTTCTTAGATTTAGAAACTTAAGAGTTTTTCAGGTTTAATGTATATATATTCATTATTTTTTAAAGTTTATTTATTTTGAGAGAGAGAGAGAGAGAGGGAGAGAGAGAATCCCAAGCAGGCTCCATGCTGTCAGCACAGAGCCCAACTCAGGGTTCTATCTCACCAACTATGAGATCGCGACCTGAGCCAAAATCAAGAGTTGGTTGCTTAACTGATGGAGCCACCCAGGCACCCCAATATCTACATTTTTAAAACATATATATTTAAATTTATATTTAAATTTAAATGTATACACACACACACACACACACACACGGTGGGTAAGAAAATTACAGCTGTACTTTAGAAATAATTATCTTTAAAATATTTAGTTTTTCCTTCCAGTGTCCTACTAAATGTTCCTAGTCATTTTCTCCTTTTGTAATAGGACATTGCAAAATGTAAGCCAATTTACCTGTAAGTATAGTATAAGGTACAAAATGTTTCACTTTCAGTAACGACACATGAATACGGTTTCAGCCCAGGTTCTTCCTAGAATACCACCTGGGATATCACTGAGAATATCACCTCCCTTAGCAGCTCCCAAAGGAGGTGTTTTCACCCACAACGTGCAGCCGGTTGTATTCCACAATCTGCTGGGCATACATGCGGGGAATGACCAGCTCTGGCCGCCTGTGTACCAGTTACACCAATACTCGGCGGGATTACGGGAGAAGATTTCCAAAGTATTTTTACTTTTAGATGCATAGTTTCTTCACCCTTAACAGTCACCCTGGCATAGAATAGGTCAATGTCTACTAACTAAAAAAATCAAACAAACAAACAAAAAAAACTAGGAGTGTTTCTAGAGAAATAAACTGATTTTCTTCTCTGAGAGTTTGTTCTCACAAGCATGATTGTCCCAAGGGTCTGGGCTGAAGTCCCTGTATTCTCTCTGATTTATTTTACAATTGTTAATACAGCCTACTAACAAAATTCGACTTCCTTTAAAATCACTGCATAAAATATGATAATGAAAATGAATATTTATAAAATTCAATAGCATATTTTAAGGCAAAAAGACATAAACTACACCTGACAGTAACTGACATTTGAAATAATTTTCAGGTTTAGATGGTGTTGGTCTCTTTGCAATTTTTGTCATTTGCCATCTTTTTCGAAAAATTAAATTATCCAAATGGTTATCATTCCAAAATTAGGTACTGGATGTTATCTTCTGCTATAAATTTTTGATAACATATTAATCACAATTGCTCTTTATGAATGGTGAATGATAAAAACATACATATAAGCAGAACACTTAATTATCCTCTTTTTCATATGTAGTGGCTGTGTCTTTTATAAAATTATAAATAACAACCTACAACTATTTCTAAACAATTTTCTGATTTTCTAAAATAAAATAAAATAAAATAAAATAAAATAAAAGTAAAGTAAAGTAAAGTAAAGTAAAGTAAAGTAAAGTAAAGTAAAATAAGACAAAATAAAATACTTTGACCAGGACTCTTTGGAAGAAATGCCTGATGAGCTGACTTGAGCAGGGCAGATAAAAGATGATAGTGGAAGGGGGGTGGGGGTGCCTGGGCGGCTCAGTCGGTTGAGCGTCCGACTTCAGCTCAGGTCATGATCTCACAGCTTATGAGTTCGAGCCCCACATCAGGCTCTGTGCTGACAGCTCAGAGCCTGGAGCCTGCTTCAGATTCTGTGTCTCCCTCTCTCTCTGCCCCACTCTCACTTGTGCTTGGTCTCTGAAAAATGAATAAATGTTTAAAAAAATTTTTTTAAAAAGATATGATACTGGTTTATTCTGTTATGTCAAAAGACAATTTGGTGTCCCTCAGAAAGGACGGGGTTATGCCAAAGGGACACAGGATGGAGCCAGATCTGGGTCAATGTAAACAACCCAGAAAAATTAATTATAATAATAGATTATAAACTATTTAACATTTTGAAATCCATGAACCTACAGCTATAATAAATATTTAAATACATTTAAATAAAAGATTTAAGGATGCTTACTTATAGTAAAATGTGACTGCCAACAAGAAAATTCATGGAGGATACTTGAAATAGGAAAACATTACTTTGTGACATCATTGTGAAGGTTGGCTCAAACCCATGAATGAATGCTAAGTTCAAAGGAACATTTTGGTGCGGATATGTGGATGATCTTACAGTGTCTTTCCTCAGACTGTTAGTTATATGGAAAAAAAAACCTCAAAACTCTCTAGTGGGTAAATCTAACATTTGACCTGATGATAAAAATTAACATCATCAATGATAAATAGATGGGCATCAGATGCCTCGAGGTATGCTATGCTGAAAAGAACACAACATGGCTTAGGAGTATACAAACCTGTAATGCATAACCTACATTTAAACATGAGGAAATATCGGTCAAACTCCCAATAAGATTTTATTTTAAAAAAATAAAGAAGGGGGAGCCTGTGTGGCTAAGTCGGTTAAGCATCGGACTTGGGCTCAGGTCACGATCTCGCAGTTCATAAGTTCAAGCCCCTCCCATGTTGGGCTCTTCGCTGACAGCTCAGAGCCTGGGAGTCTGCTTTGGATTCTGTGTCTCTCTCTCTGCCCCTTCCCCGCTCACACTCTGTCTCTCTCTCAAAAATAAATAGATATTAAAAAAATAAAATAAACGAAGCATGATTAGATTTTAAATAATATCAGAAAAGATAAAGAAAAACTTTGGGAATGGTTCAGACTAAAAACACTATAGACAGATGGCAGTTAAATGCAATATGTAATCCTAGATTGGATCCTGTCTTGGAGGGAAAAAAAAAAAAGCTACGAAGGAAATTACAGGTTTAATTGGGAAAAAAAAGAAATATGGATGGTGGATTAAATATTCTATTCGGCACCTGGGTGGTTCAGTTGGTTGAGCATCTGACTTCAGATCAGGTTATGATCTTGTGGTTCGTGAGTTCGAGCCCCACATCAGGCTCTCTGCTGTTGGCGTTGAGCCCCCTTCAGGTCCTCTGTCTCCCTCTCTCTGTGTCCCTCCCCCACTTACGCTTTCTCAAAAATAAATCAACATTAAAAAAGTTTTTAGTAAAATAAAATATCTTATCAATACTACAATTATTGAGTGGATATATATATATTGTAGTTATGTAACAAAATACCCCTACTCCAAATATACACTGAAGTGTTTGGAGGTAAAGGGCCAGGATACATGCAACTTAAACTAGAGTGGTTCAGAAAAAATAGATGCGTTTGTATTTTTTAAAATTAAAAAAAATATTTTTTTTTTAGATAGAGAGATAGAGAGAGAGAGAGAGAGAAGAGGAGCAGAGAGAGGGAGACACAGAATCTGAAGTAGGCTCCAGGCTCTGAGCTGTCAGCACAGAGCCTGACACAGGGCTCTAACTTGTGAACCTTGAGATCATGACCTGAGCTGAAGTCGGCCGCTTAACCTACTGAGCCACAGAGGCGGCCTTGTATTCATATTTATATATACATGCAGACATATATACACACGTATAAATGAAGGCGAGAAGGAGAGTACAGATAATAAAGCACACAGTAAGATTATAATCGTTGAATGGGGGTTACGCGTATATGGCTGTATGACCTAGTCTTATTCTTGCAACTTTACTATTAGTTTAAAATTCTTTGAGCATAAAATGTTACAAAATGTTTTTAAGTGACTTTCGCATGTGCCCTCACAGAGGCATTAAAATTATGCCAAAAGTTGGAAACCGATATTTCATCTGGAACTATGTATCTTTCCAAACCAGCAAACTTGGCCTTCCAGTAGATCATCTCAGGAAAAAGGAGGACTCGAAGTTGTTGGGTGACATGATTCAGCATTTGTCAATAGGTCAAAGTTCAACTCCATAGTCTTTCCCTTCCTCAGCACGTTCAGAGAGTATCCCTATCGACAAGCATTAGCAGTTTTTGAATAGTAAACATTTGACATAAAATTATTGCATTTTGCATGTTACATGCAAACACTTTAATTTTATATGATAGTTCCAAATAATATGACCTGAATGTTTCCATCTCCTATGTTCCATTATAATTCTAAAGGCAGATATGCAATATTTTTACCTGAAGTATTTACTTCCCAGTGGGCACCTGCTATCTATCATCGTATTACATAGTGGAAAAGCTCCCTTGTGTACCCTGCCCTCTACTCATGATTTTCCTAGTTAAACTCATTCAGGTCCATTTAAACAGACTCTGAATTGTACTATCATCTTCTAGTTAGCTCTCTGGACCCTTGTCATTTGGATAACAGGTTTTTCTCTTTTCTAAAACATTTCCTCAAGCATGCCTACAACTTTGCATATTAGAAAACTCTACCTGATGATAGTATGTTCCAAAAAAATGTTCAGTTGCAAGCTATAATCTTCTTTCCTATATAAGTCCAAAGAAGGATTATATTTTTTGCTACAGTTCTGCTTCTTCTGAAAGCTTTTATATCAATAGTTTTGCTCTCTTTTTTTGTTATTGTTGTTGTTTTTTTTTTAAATCCGATTCCACGCCTCACATTTTTGTGTTTTCTAACACATTGAATAACATGCCTGTGCAAGGTCTATCTGATTGACTGGTTGATTGATTGGAGTTCCTCATTATCCCCATATCCAATTTCCAGTTACTATTTGCCATAGGTGACTGATTTAATGCATTTGGTATGTATCAGTGACGTTATGTTCTGGGTAAATAGCATAATGTTTGTTCAACTACTTTTTAAAATCTATGTATGCTTCTTAGCATATATCTAATCTGATATTTTTAACCTCTGAATAGTATCCCACAGTGTATATGTGCCTCATTGTAATTAATTATCCTAACAATGATGGACGCCTGAGTTGCCACTTTCACTACAACCACCACTACAAATATAAAGATCAGTCTTCTGGATGGTTCCTCATGAACCCATGCCAAACTATCTACCCCTAGAATGTTAAATATAGTAAACATTGGATTGGGACAACTTGATCTGTGAGTGCTCTGGAAGATGAGCAAACTTTCTAATACTTGTTAAAGGAGTGATGTCTTGCAATACGAGTAGTTCATGATGCTAAACATCACATGATCACAACTGAGCCGATGGTTCTTGCAGTTTGCTTTGTTATATGAGTGCTTTGCATTACAGGCATGTTTCTGGAATGAGTAATGCTTCCATACCAGTGTTTTACTGTAGTTTAACTTGGATCAGCAAGTAACCATGCAATGCAGACTAAGTAAATAAGAGCAAAAGGCTTACCTCCCCCCAGCAAAAAAAATAAATAAAGTGAGGGAAAGAAAGAACATTAAAATTGGAAGCACCTGAAAGTTTTTCCCCAGAAATTAATATTCGAACAATGTATTGTCAAAAACAATGTTCAGTTGTGAGCACAACCCGCAAATCAGAAGTTCAGTCACAATTCAAAAACCTGAAATCAGCCTTATGACTGTAAAAACTGTTTTTAAAAGTCTCATTTAGCAAATACTAATGATTGGGTAAAAATTATCTTACTTAGCAAATACTAATGAAAAATCAATTACCTCTGGATTAAATGTCTATTGAAGACATCAGTAAAAATGTCTACACCTTTATGGAATGGTATGGTGGTTATAATTTTACTGTAAAATTTATTTTAAACTTTTTAATGTTTATTTATTTTTGAGAGAGAGAGAGAGCACAAGCGGGGAAGGGGCAGAGAGAGGGGGAGACACAGAATCTGAAGCAGGCTCCAGGCCCTGAGCTCAGCACACAAGCCCCAACTGCGAGATCATGACCTGAGTTGAAGTCGGATGCTTAACTGGCTGAGCCACCCAGGCGCCCCTGTAAAATTTATTTTAATGGCAAACCTATATATATATATATATATATATATATATATATATATATATATATATATATATATATTTCTATTCACAGAAATTAAAAAAAGTAAGTTCTCAATTTGTAGAGAAATCAACTTTAAGTATGCTTAATCATAAAAATAAATGGATAAAAATGTAAAAATATAGTGTGAACACTATTTGTTAATGTCAACATTGGTTTTTACTTTCCAGAATGTCATTTAAACCTAAAAATTCTATCTGATAATGTGTAGATACCTATACATTTTGCACGTCACCACATAATATGCATATTCTACCCATTATAAACACTATGGTGGACATTTTAAAATTGTCCTATATAATTCCCACACAATTATGCTGCACTGACATATTGGAATAGTATGTGCGGTGACTCAAAAGTGTCTAGTTATGGCTGCAAGAAAAAGAAAAAAAACACTTTATCAAACTTGTCAGAAATATTTTTTATGAGATTCATAAAAAATGAAGAGTTTGACATCTACCCATAAATTTTAGAAAGGGCACAAAATATTTCTCAAAAGTAAAATTGTCTTTTCTCCTAGAAGTGCATAGACACTTTTGGATATCCAAAAAGGAAAAGGCAATTAGGAGCAAGAAAGGGTCTTTTTCTTAAAGTAAATAACAAACTTACCCAATGTCTTCTCTTTTGGGGACCTTATCTGATGGGTGGAAGCCACTTTTAGATTTATGTAAAATATGATTTAAAAATATTCAAGTAGAACATATATATATATTACTTGAATTATTACTATGAATATATATATTCAAGTCATATATATATATAACATAAACATTAGGTGTGAAAAATAACATGACAAACAATTTTGAACCATTTACCAAGCTAAAGAATAGGACATCAAAATACATTAGCTAGTTGTATAGCATTCTGTAATCATATGTTCCTTCATCCCCCAAACTGTCACTATTTTGTGTTTATTATTCTCTTGCTTTTCCCAATGGTTTAACTCTATGTGTATTGCTTTATGCAATGTACTGTCTGGTTTTTAGCCTTATGCAAATATTATTGTATGTTTTCTTCTATGACTTGTCATTATCTTTCATTAAATTCTCATCAATATGTTTGACAAATTAGCCCATACTGATTATTTTTGCATATTTAGTACAATTTGTACTATGTTGGTTAATAAAGAATGAACATCTGTTCAAATCTGTACTTTTCGTTTTTGAAATATTCGGATTTTTTTCTTTGTTTTTGTAGGGACCTTTTTTATTCCTATTGATTTATAGGAAATGTTTATTCCAATGCCTCAATAGATGACTTGTCAAAACACACTCATGTGAAACATAGATCTTACTCAACATAAACATTACTAATAAGTCATGGGATACAAGCCAGAAGCAAACACAGACCCAACATCCTTCACCTAAGGGAGACCAATCCATCAGGCGCAGGGTCGAAATAATGTCCATTTCTCCCATGCTGTGACACCTTTCGGTTTTCCAGTGACAGGTGAATATAGAATACTGCTGGTGAAATGTTTTCAAAGAGATCTTGTTTGGTTTGGAGGGCTTCCTAGTTTTACACTACATCAATCCAACAGATAGGAAATATATATGTGACTGAACATCCATTGTCCACACAGCCAAATCCACAAATTCCATAAAACTCCCCTCCCAAATCCATAAATTATGTTTTTTTATAACAGACAATCTAGTCAGACCAGGTATCACATCATAAAAAGGATTTGATTTTTCGGTTTTTTGTTTGTTTTATTTTATTTTTGCTTTTAGATAAAAATTGCCCAGCGATACCATTCTACTAGTAAATGTTACATTTACATGTTTCCACGAATGTCTGGTCCAGGCTTGTCATTCTCTGTGTCCCACCAGGAAAAGAAGATATCATGGGTTGACTCTTTCCTCCTACTTTACATTTGAGGTTAGCAAGATTTTGACATTCATACGTACTGAAAATATTTCTTCAAGCATTTTGGTAGTGTATTTTGATGAACAAAAACTCTTACTCTCAATATAGTCGAAACTATCAATCTTTCCCCCTACACACATTTTGTGAACTTAACACCTATGTCTTAAGATGTGAAAGTTTATTTTCCACATTTGTTAATCTACTTGCAGCTGGATTTATGTATTCTAGCAGAGGAACCCAAGTGTGGGTGCACGGTGAGTTATTTGAAACAGCAGAAGTGAGGACATGAGGTGTGTGACGGCAAGGTGCCGTTGGGTCATTCCACAAGAGGCTCGGAGGACATGGGGACAAGGAGCAAGTTCTGTTGTGCCAGTCGTGCTAGCCGCCATGGCACTGTGACCCTTCATGGAGTGTCCTTCCTCATTAGATCCATATGGCACCTGAGTGCTGTCTCTCTAACAAAGACAGAGGTCTCCTTTCTGGTGTCTGCAAACCTACGACTTCTGTCTCCTTTGGAGGCCATCATTAGCACCAGACAATTAACCATTGGGCAACAAAACATGTCTGCTATAATTCTCAAACTCATGGAGCCCAAAAGACTCATTGGAGATTGAGAAACTCACCAGACTCCTGACCTAATATCATACAGTATGTATTTAAATGTGCTCTCTTCCGAATATCTTACACTTTATATTTTAACTCACAAATCTTAAGCTTATTACTATAGTTAGAGCTGGACTTGATGCAATAGTGTTGGCATTCCATAATGGAAACATATGTGCTATTTTAGAGTGTTCTTATATTACTCAAAATAATGCACTTGAAAACCTTCATAAAGCATTGTGCTTGTTCAGTTAAGGTCCACTCATTACCATTTACAAATGATCTGCATCCGAATTCCTGCCAAATATTTCTGTCTCCCTGAGCCTGTCTCCAACTGTGCTGCACAATAACACTGCTTTTATAATTAAATATTCTCCTGGAAACATCAGCTAAAGGGCATTAATATTTAATTACTTCATGCCCTATATTTTGTATGTTACAAAAGCACTATAGGAGTCCAAGAGGTTATTTTTTTCTTTACTGGAATCTCAACTGAACTTCCAAAGCTATCTCTTTTTTTCATAGCTTGGACTCGCTTACTTCTTCTGTTAAACCCTTCCGTTATTTTGACATTTTCTTGTAAATCAGAACTACACTTCCCCTCCTAGACAAGTTCTTTACCGAAGTGCAAGAAACTGTTTTACTTTTCTCATTTCTCACTCAACTCACCAGCAACCCTCATTTGTTCTTTTCAGACAAAACAGTTCCCCACCCAATCGACCCAAGGACAGGCTGCCTGCAATACGGCCTGTGCCTTCCGACACAGCCTCTCCTCCGGCACCCAGAGATGCGGTGAAGCCATCACAAGGAAGGGAGCTCCTTGCACCCACCTCATATCCCAGGAAGACGTGTCGGAACCACTGCAAGTACATTTGATTAAACACCTGATTCCCGGGTGGCTCCTACGTGCAAAGCGTGTACCTTTGATGTTTCTGCTCATGCTCAGTGTTGGTATTTGTGGCCCAAGGGGCACATTTCAAGGGATTACATCTAATATCTGTAGCCCAGCATCAGGGAGAAGGATGAGTCCTGTCAATTCCTCCCGGGCACTAAGAGGGATATACTTGATTATTAATTTAGGTAATTGTCACGTCAAGTAGTGTCCACTCGTCCATTTTCACTTCAGAGAAAGCTGTAGTAGAGGAAAATGTACTTGTAATGACAACTTGAACTTGAGAAACAAAAAGAACCTTGTTAACTAGTTGGAACAGAGATAGAAATAAACTTCATGAAAAGTGAGCGTAAGCTTTCCAGATAGAAGATTTTGGCATTAGGGCATTTATTCGCCACGAAGTCAAATAAGAGACCTGAGAAACTTCACTGCCGATAAAACGTGTTGACAGTAGTAACTTTAAATTGTTATTTGTGGAAAGCACCTTTCAGTCATGGAGACTCAATCAGAGGAAAGACTATCTTTTTTTTTTAATGTTTATTTTATTTCTTTTGAGAGGGAGAGTAAGAGAGAGAGTGAGCAGGGGAGGGACAGAGAGTGGGAGAGGGAGAGAGAGGATCCCAAGCAGACTCTGCATTGCTGACAGCAACATGAGGCTCGAACTCAGGAACCATGAGATATGACCTGAGCTGAAATCAAGAGTCAGACACTTAACTGACTGAGCCACCTAGGCACCCTGAGGAAAGACTATCCTTAAAGGAAGACTGTAGTTGCAACTCTCAAAGCACCAAAATGCAGTTCTTAAAAACGGTGGTATCCCACAGGCAAAGCCAACAAACTCTGAAACAAGGGGCTTCCTACAAGGATAGAATGTTCCTTAAACTGCATTTGGCATGACTTCATACCATGAACTAAAAGGGAATATAGAGCTGACTGAGAAAATGTACGCTCCTTTACACCCGGCAGAAACTTCAGGAAATAATACAGAGATCTAGAGTTTTAATTGTGAGAAATCTTGTTACAGTTGGTTTGTCTTGGCTGAGAGAAGTATGACTATAATAACACACACACACACACACACACACACACACACACACACACACACCCCTTAAGATACCAGTAGATGCTTCACTGTGACACAGAGAATTTCTATTAGCTGATACAACTATGCCCATCTTCTCCCCGATAAAGGGATCACCTTTTTCAAAAAAAGAAAAGAAAAAGTCATATTGAACCCATCAAATTATATAGGAAGATAAACTCTGGGGGAAAAAAAGAAATAATTTCCTGGGGGAAAATGCCATAAATTGTCAGATTCAAATTATGGAATGTATTCAAAGATCTTAGTGAAAGTAGCAACATGCTGGGGGCAGAAACATAACAACTGTGTAAGAGAAGGCGGAGCTGAGGGGAGCATGTGGGGCAGGGAGGCTACAGTGTGGACAGTGGTGACTAGTGGAAAAGAAAAACAGCAAGAATAGAGTCTTTAACGAAACCAGGACAAAGAAGAATCAAATATACTGAAATCAGAGTAAACCAAACATAGCTAACACACTTTCTTAGAAAGGAACAAGACAATTCTCAATCCGATCAAAGAATGCAAAAAGTAAAGTAATATAGAATAAGGATATCACAATAGAATAAGATCAGACGTTAAAAATAATTGGAGAAAACATTTTAGTAAAATAAAGGCCAAAAATTGTTAGATAGGCTAGGGATTTTTCTTCCAAATAGCACCTAAAAGCTGCTCATGGGGCGCCTGGGTGGCTCAGTCGGTTGAGCTTCCAACTTAGGCTCAGGTCATGATCTCATGGTCCGTGAGTTTGAGCCCCGCATCGGGCTCTGTGCTGACAGCTCGGAGCCTGGAACCTGCTTTGGATTCTGTGCCTCCTTCTCTCTGACCCTCCCCCATTCATGCTCTGTCTCTCTCTGTCTCAAAAATAAATAAACATTAAAAAAAAAACTTAAAATAAAAAATAAAAGCGGCTCATAAGAAGTAGATATTAAATGTAAAATGCAAGAAAGTTTTTTAAAAAGAATGAAACATATACAATGAATACACTAACAAAAAAGTCAACGTCACTATATTTGTAGTAGACAAGGCAGTCTTGAAGATTAAATAATAATGAGACACAAAGAAGAATATTTCCTTATGACAAAATACTCAATACAAGAAGTTATAATTCAAAATTGATATGTTATGAAATGACCAACGATAAAGGTAAAATATTAAAAAGGAACAGAGAAATTCAAAATCATATGTGAGATTTTTAACATACTTGTCCCAGGAACAGATAGGACAAGCAGTGGTTTATTAGTTTGTTTGTCTTTACCTGGAGTTAATGAGAATTTTTTGGAAGGTTTACACTTAAGGTCCATGATATGTTTAAGTGATAACTGTTGCTTTATATTCAACCTAATAATTTCTTTGTATACACATATGTCAAATTACGGTTGTGGATTATATTAGTTCTTATGGCTTTTCAGTTGATTAACTTGAATAAATATTCTTGATAGGTAATCATAAGGATATATGTATATATATATCTGGTAGACAGATTTTATCAAGTTAAGGATAGTACTATCTTGATAAACATTTGTTTCCTGTTGTAATTCAAGAATGAGTGTTACTTCCAATAAATGGATTTCCAGCAATTATGAAAGTGTTCCTGATTGCTTATGTTTTAAAAATATCTAGTTAAGAACATTAAATGTTTCCATATTTAATCACCTTTCATTTTGAAGAGTAACTCAACTTAGTCATAAAATAATCATCTCTCTTGTTTAACCCAAACATTGTCTGTTGTTTGGATATGATTATACTAATGATCTAGAATGTGTTAACATGATTTGCATGTTTTTATGTTTTTTTATAATTTGAAATTAAAAAGAACAATTGAGATATAAACAGTGGAGTAAAGCCAGTTTTTAAAATGTCTTTACTCTAGTTGAAATATATACATTTCTGGGGCACCTGGGGGCTCAGTCAGTTAAGCTTCTGACATTGGCTCAGGTCATGATCTCATGGTTCATGAGTTCGGGCCCCACGTCAGGCTCTGTGCTGACAGCTCGGAGCCCGGAGCCTGTTTCAGATTCTGTGTCTCCCTCTCTCTCTGCCCCTCCCCTGTTCTCTCTCTCTCTTTCTCTCAAAAATAAATAAAACATAAAAAAAAGAAATATATACATCTCTGTACACATTTTCAAATAAATAATTAGCAAAAGATTACCAGGTAGGGGGAGACAGATTGTTTAATAAAAGGACATGGGGCAGTCAAAGAAAGATTACTAGTAGGTATTAGATAAAATGTTGATAGACAAAAGAAAAGACATGAGTAAATTAAGTTATGCACAACTTGGTATATAACTTTGGAATTTAACCCCTTTTTTTGAAATACAAAGCCTTAAGTCTGCCTGATTTCCATACCTCCACTGGAAAAATTACATACACACACACACACACACACACACACACACACACACACACTCCTTAAACTGCAGCATCACAGAAATAGGTAAAAAATATAGGATAATTTGGGAGAAGTAAGGGGAATTCATATATAATCCATCAGCACAACCAAATGGCATGAAAAGCAATGTACGTTTTCCATATTGGGAAGGTACGAACACGACTGGTTTGGCATTTATGCAAACATATCAGGGCACGAAGGAAGGAAGGCAAGAAGGTAGGAAGGGAGAGAGGCAGGGACAGATGCACAAGTACCAGGGTGTAAAACTAAGAACAAATCACACTGTGCCCAAAACGAAGAGCATCATCCATCTGTGCTTCATACTAAAGAAAACTTAATATAGGTTTAAATATGAGATAAATAAAGGGTAGAATTTAATGATCCAGAAATTGCAGAGGAGGGAAACACACTAGAGCAAAATGAATAGCATTATAGGAGGAAAAGATAAAAAGGGGATTACACAACAGAGTGAGCACAGCTGAAAACCTCATTAATGACATAGAGGAATGGCCTAAAATAACCACAATTGAATCCATATGAAAATAACAAAGCCTTTGGGCCAATTAGAGAGAAAACCCTAGAATAACAAGACAGACAAAGATAATCTTACCCAAAGATAATTGGGAACCTTGAGGTAGAAAGCCTCACAAAGTCAATGGAACACTTCTCTATAAACATAATAGCATATTTATTTTTTCTAGAAACATAGTGAAACAAAATCACACATTAGAAGACCAATCCACAATCCTAATAAATGGAAAGAGAAAATCAGCTATACTCTAATTAATTTACTTAATGTGATGAATTAAAAACTCAGATATTCAAGTTTAAAACCTGGGTCACTGACAAGACTGAGGCTTGGGTAATGAGGAAGGCGCAACAAACTATTCTCAAAGTTAGCAAGAAACTTAATCTAAAATAAAATGAAGCATTTTTGTTGTTGCTGTTGTTTAAATGAACCAGTATTTACAGTGCATGGAGTGGAACACCAAAGTAGCAATTGCATATTTATTTCGTTGTCAACCATGCTGCGTAACAACGCATCAGTGTTATCCCTGTACTGATGAAAGTACTCAATATATGCACAATGAGCTCTGAATAAAATATTTACATTTTAAATGAGCTGTTAAATCAATTTATAAGTGGAGGAACTAAAATGTCAGACAATTAATTATATAGTATAGATACACAAGAGAATCTTTTCAAAAATTTTTTTAACATTTATTTATTTTTGAGAAAGAGACAGAGAGCATGAGGGTGGGGAGGGACAGAGAGAGGGGGAAACACAGAATCCAAAGCTGGCTCCAGGTTCTGAGATGTCACCAAAGAACCCTATGCAGGGCCTGAACCCATGGACCTTGAGATCCTGACCTTAGCCAAAGTCAGACGCTTAACCAACCGAGCCATCCAGGAGCTCCCAGACAATTTTTTAAATGTTAATTCTCACCACTTTATCTACAAATCAGGGCAACCCTAATCAAAATCACAGAATTTTTTTTTTACAGAAATTGGCAAGTGGATTTAAAAATGTATGTAGAAAGCAAAGAATCAAAACTCAAAACAAATTTGATGCAATAGAATGAAAATTTTTGAAAAAAGAGAATGCCTTAACCTATCTAGTTTCAAATGTATTTCAAACCTGCAGTAAACCAGGACATTTGAAATTGGCCTAAGGTTAAATTTGGAAAAGTATAAGAATTCAGATATCTTCTCCTGTTCAGTAAATTGCCTTTTGTTTTGCTGATGGTTTCCTTTGCTGTGCATTATCTTCACTTTTTATTTTGATGTAGTCCCAATAGTTTATTTTTATTTTGTTTCCTTTGATTTATAAAACATATCCAGACCAATGTTGCTATAACCAATGTCAGAGAAATTACTGACCGTGTTCTCTTCTAGAATTTTTTATGGTTCCAGGTCTCATATTTAAGTCTTTAATTGACTTTGAATTTATATTTGTGTATGGTGTCAGAAAGTGGTCCAGTTGTTTTTTGTTTTTTTGGGTTTTTTTGCATGCAACTGTCCACTTTTCCCAGCACCATTTATTGAAGAGACTTTTTTTCCCACTCTATATTCTTGTCTCCTTTGTCATAGATCAACTGACCATATAAGTGTATTTTACTTCTGGCTTCTCTGTTCTGTTCCATTAACCTACATGTCTATTTTTGTGCCAGTACCATATTGTTTTGATTACCACAGCTTTGTAATATATGTTTAAAGCTGGAATTGTGATAACCTCTAGTTTAGGCCTTCTTTCTTAAGACTGCTTTAACTAAAGGCAACCTACAGAATGAGAGAAGATATTTGCAAATGACATATCCAATAAAGGGTCAGTATCCAAATACATAAAGAACTTACACAGCTCTACACTAAAAGGACAAACAATCCAATTAAAAATGGGCAGAGGAACTGAATAGACATTTTTCCAAAGAAGATATACAGCTGGCCAACAGACACATGAAAAGATGCTCAACATCACTAATTATTGGAGAAACCCAAAACAAAACCACGATGAAATATCACCTCACACCTGCTAAAATGGCTAAAATCAAGAAGACAAAAACAAGAGTTTGTGAGAAGGTGAAGAAAAAGAAACACTTGTGCATTGTTGGTGGGAATTTAAATTGGTAGAGCCACTGTGGAAACCAGTATGGAAATTCTTTAAAAAAAAAAAGCTACAAGATAGAAATACCATTTATCCAATAATTCTGCTACGTGGTGTATACCCAAGGAAAATGAAAAGACATATGCAAATTTGAAAAGATATATGAAGTCCTATATCTATCGCAGCATTACTTACAATAGCTAAGCTATGGAGGCCACCCAATGTCCAGCAACAGATAAAAGGATAAAGAATACACAGCATATGTGTATCTACAAAAAGGATGAAATTTTGCCATTTGAGAAAACATGGATGGACCTAGAGGGTATTATGCTAAGTGAAATAAGTTAGACTGAGAAAGGCAAATACCATATGATTTCACTCATATGTGGAATCCTCCAAAAAGTGAATAAACAAACACAAAGTGGAGTCATACCTATAAATACAGAGAAGAAGCTGATGGCTTTACGAGGGGAGGGGATGGGGGATGGGCAAAGTGGGTGAGGGGGAGTGGTCAGTACAGTTATGGAATGAATATGTCATAGTAATAAAAGGTATAGCATAAAGGACAGAGTAAATGATATTGTAATATGATGTAAAATGATATTGTAATATAATGACTGATGGTAGCTACACTTGTGAGTACAGCATAACAAATACAGAAGTTGAATCACTATATGAAACTAACATAACATTGTGTGTCAACTATACTCAATTGAAAAATTTTAAAGGTACCAAAATGTAGATTCCAAAAATTGTCCTGCACCTATATGATCATCTGCTTTTTGACAAAGAGTCTATGGGAAACAATTGGAAACAATTGTTTTTTCAACAAATGCTTGAAAACGTTCCCCCTCTGTCTTCTCTACCACCATTTTCTATTCAAGATCCTCTTACCTCACTTTTCTCCAAAGTGTGCGTTCTCTGAGTTTACATCAACTCTAGAAGCTCTCGTCTTCCTCAATGCATTCAATAATCATTTTTATGGTGAACCTCAAATCCTAAATTCTGGCTTCAAGATTCCTTTATGTCGGGGTGCCTGGGTGGCTCAGTTAGTTCAGCATCCAACTTTGGCTCAGGTCATGATCTCATTGTTCGTGAGGTCAAGCCCGCATTGGGCTCTGGGCTGAGAGCTCCGAGCCTGGAGCCTGCTTCGGATTCTGTGTCTCCCTCTCTCTCTGCCCCTCCTCTGCTTGCACTCTGTGTCTTCTCTCTCTCAAAAATAAACACACATTAAATTTTTTAATAAGTAAAAAAATGTCTAAGTAGTTTGGATTTGTTTTTTTCCTTTATTATTTGTTGGTTTTACTTGCATGTTTTCATGCTGTGTTTAGGATTGTCATGACTTGAATTAATCTTTTTTATCATTATGGAATAAATAATTTAACCCTGTTTCTTACTCTGAATTCAACTTAGTATTAATATATCCACTTCAGCTTTAATTTAGTTTTTATTTTATTCTATTTTAAATTTTATTTTTACTTGAGAGAGAGTGAGAGCAGGGGGGTGGGGTAGAGGGGGGGGGGGGAGAGAGAGAGAGAGAGAGAGAGAGAGAGAGAATCTCAAGCAGGCTCCACACTCAGTGCAGAGCCCAATGTGGGATTTGATCCCATGACCCTGGGATCATGACCTGAGCCGAAATCAAGAGCCAGATATTCAACCAACCGAGCCACTCAGGAGCCCCTAAATTTGTTTTTATGCTCTATCTTCTTTCCACCCTTTTACTTTTAATCTCTGTGTATTTTCATATTTGAAGTATGTTTCCTCTAGAGAGTAATAGAGATATCTTATATTTTTGTACCATCTGATAATCACCATCTTTTATTTGGTAGGTGTAAACTATTTAAATTTAACATAAATACCAATGTATTAGACTTGAATATACTTTTTTTTGTCTTATACTTGTCCTATATGACCCATGTTTCTTTATTCCTGCTTTATTTTGGAAGGAGTTCAACTAATTATTTTTTTTAATATCCACTAATGGCTTATTACCATACATTTTACCATTTGCATTTCTAACCTAATACAATCTATGTTCAAATAATATTATACCATTTCATCTGTACTACTGTTATTACATTTTACTTCTGAATATGCCATAAACTCCCTAAAATATGATACTTATTTTTGTTTAAAATAGTCAACACTTTTTAAATAATTAAAACCGAGGAAACGATCTCATTTTCCCTTTATTTACAATTACCATCAGATTTTGGGGTGCCTGGGTGGCTCAGTTGCTTCAGGTCTTGATTGCTCTTGATTTCAGCTCAGGTCATGATCTCATGGTGCAAGATGGAGTCCCACATCAGGATCTGGGCTGACAGCGCAGAGCCTGCTTGGGATACTCTTTCCTCTCTCTCTTCCCCTCCTCTACTTGTGCTTGCATGCTGTCTCTCTCTCTCTTGCTCTCTCTCTCTCTCTCTCTCTCTGTCTCTCTCTCTCAAAAAAAAATTCTTAAACAAAATGAAATACAATTACCATCAGTTTTCATTCCTTGCGTAAATCCAAATTTCCATCTGGTATCATTTCTCTTCTGTATGTAAAAACATACACTTTAGTATTTTTTTAACTTTATTTATTTATTTTGAGAAAGACATAGAGCATGAGCTGGGGAGTGGAGGGGGGTGGGCGGAGAACCCCAAGCAGGCTCTGAGCCGTCAACCAGAGCCCAACATGGGGCTCGGTCTCACAAACTGTGAGATCCTGACCTGAGCCAAAATCAAGAGTTGGACACTTAACCAGCTGAGCCACCAGGAGCCCATACTTTAGTATTTTTTTAATGAAGTTTATATATATATATTTTTTCTTTTTACCTTTATATTTGAAATATATCTTCTCTTGGTAAAGAACTCTAGGTTAATCAGTGTTTTCGTATTTTATTTTATTTATTTTATTTTATTTTTACTTTAAAGATGCCACTCCATTCACATATGATACTAATAATGAAGTTACACCTGAGTTGGACAGAGTCTCTGGGTTGAGTAGAAATTGGGAAGAAACAGAACAAGTCCTTTACCTGTGCCATGATATGAGGTCAACAAAATCAAAACACGAGGAAACCCTATAGCTCAAATAACACTGGTTTTTAATGAGAGAATTATATGGAAGAGATAGGAATAGAGGGAAACATCGACTAAGAAAGACTTACAGTTGAAAGACAACCCCTCATTCCCCCTTGCCCCAGACCCCGGCAGCCAACATTCTACTCTCTGCTTTTATGAGTTTGACTATTTATTTAGACACCTCAAACAATGGAATCATACAGTATCTGCCCTTCCAAGATTAGTTTATTTCACTTAGCTAAATGCCCTTAGGTGTCATAATGTTGTTGCACTTGGCAAGATATCCTTTGTTTTTAAGGCTGAATAATGTTCCATTATCTGTATACACCATACTTTTTAATCTATCAATGGACAGTCAGGTTTTGTCTATATCTTGACCACTGTGAGTAATTCTCCATAAGTATGGGGTGCAGATATCACTTCAAGATACTGATTTTAATTCTTTTGGATATACACCCAGAAAAGGGGTGGCTAGATCATATGGTAGTTGTATTTTTAATTTTTTGAGGAAGTTTCATACCGTTTTCCATAGCAGCTGCCCCATTTTACATTCCCATCAATAGCATGTAAAGATTCCAATTTCTTTTGTTTGATGTTTTTGATAATAGCCATCCTAACTCATGTGAAGTGATTTTCTTCTTGTGGTTTTAATCTCATGTTGAGAGTTCTTACCACACATGTATTTATACAAATGTAAAAACAGAAAAGCAAACAAATCAACAACAACAACAAAGGGATACCTGAAAACATTTGGAAAGGGTCTATTAATTATTTAACTAATTAATTATTTCAGGTCTATTACCTTAATTGCAATAATAATTTTATGGATGTAGGCATATGTCCAAACTCATCAAATTGTCCACATTAAATATGTGCATTTTTTCACACTTTATCTCCACCTTAACAAAGCCAGACAACTTTTTTTTAAAGACTGACAAACTTCTGGGAGCCTGGGTGGCTCAGTTGGTTAAACATCCGACTTTGGCTCAGGTCATGATCTTCCGGATCCTGAGTTCAGGTTCCCTATAGGATGTGCTTGAGCCCCGCTTCCAGTGAGCTCTGCTTCTCTCTGTGTCTCTCTCCCTCTCTCTCTGCCCCTCACTCACTTGCACCCTCCCTCCACCCCCCACCAAAAAAAAAAAATAGACAGAAATGTCTGGGGTTTTATTTGTTGTTGTTTAACGACAAGAAAAAAATGGTACTTATTTTGGGTTACCAATGTATTTAATAAGTAAGGAAAGAATTCCACTAAAGTCTGGATAATAGTTATATGTAAATTAAAATTGTGTTGCACAAAATGGGTTATGTTTGAGAAAAGTGAAAGGGCATTTTGCACTATGTGGCACAACTCTGTTTCTCCACCTGGTGGTTATGATTTTTTCCTTTTTTATCTCTGTTTTATCTTCTAGTTTTATAAAAACAGCAATAATAATATTGATGAGAAAATCATTTAGGCTGTTATTTTATATTATTTTTTGAATAATTATATAAGAAAAGATTGTACATAAAGCCTTTCAAATAATGCCAGTGGAAAGCTTTGCTGAAAAAGTAGATAATTGCATTATTGATAGATGTTTTTCCAACAACAAATATTTAGTTTAAGCTCAAAGTGAGAAAGCCAGAATTTATGTGTTTAATTTATGTATATATTGGTTTCTCAAGATATAATTTTAGTTACTTGAGATGAATGATAGATGTTTGACAGATTATTTATAGATGACAGCTAGTTAGCTAGCTGGCTAGGCGGTATTATCTGCTGTTATTCTTTGCAAAATTAAAGGCTGTGATTTTTTGGTTAAAAATATAAGCAAAACTTCCAATTAAGTGAATAGGTTTCCCTTTGAATACTTGGGTCCCATATTCTTGTTAGTAATTAGACTGATTAAATTAGTTAATTAGGCATATAGTCTCTGCTATCAATTAGAGTTTCCAGTTACTCATGCTATCTCTGACTTCTTGCCCCCACTTGGTATACCGCTAACTATGGCTCCTGTTGCAGACAGCAATTTTTTCTCTGTCCCACACCGTCAAATTTTACTTGCTCTTGGCCCACTCCCCCATAGATGTTTTAATGCCACCTGTTTAACATAAAAACAATTTACATTGATAACAATAATAGCTATAACTTTTAAAATGTATACTCAGTGTTTAGTACTCTCAAAGGGCTCTGCATGTACTATATAAATTATATAAATTAATAATCACAAAAGTACTAGACAACTAAATTCAAGGGGCTTACATAACTGCCTGAAGGGGAGAGAAGCAGTAAGTCACCAACCATGTCACTCTTACTGCAAAGCTGCTGTTCTTTCAACCGTGCTGTGTTAATGGATGATGCCTTAACATTCTGATATGAATATACACACCACCAGCAGTGATATCCCTATTACCAAGGCTAGCCTAAGGCATTTACTCAATTTGGAACAACCTCATTACATTTGATTATATTACAGATTTTGTTATATTCATTTCTTCAACTTAAAGACCAATCACACTAAAGCTAGTAGTGCTAAGGACACAGAGGAAAAATGCCACTTAAATACCCGTCTCCATTTTCTGAAGTTCCTCCTGGAAGTACTCCCACAGAGAAGATAATGGTGGTGTTTACTGGGTCATCTTATCTCAACCTAGGACTGGGACTTCACTTACTTACCTTAACTTACTTTCTCTTTCTACTGTGTGTGCGCCTGGACCCAGGATCCTTTATATCATCTCATTCCCCATATGGATCCTTTCCTCCACTCTCTTTGTCCCAAGGCTTAGGATGAAACCTCCCAATATTAAAGTTGAGTTATTTTTTAAGCTTATTTTGTTCTCAATTCTGTACCTATCCTCCTGAAATGCTAGAACTTGGATTTTACACACTGCCAATTCCAGTTTTGCAGCTGAATTCTTGACTTTTCACAAACAGTAGATAACAGAAGGATCCTGGGATACTGGAAGAGGGAATAAGGGTCATGTTCTCTCCAGTTGGCTTTCCATCCCAGTCAGCTCTGGATGAGCAATAGTGTTGTTTCCCGCAGTATGAGCTGTGCTTGTTTCCATCAGTGCAATGGTGTCCATTTACCATCTCACCTTCTCATGGGGGTCATGGCGATGACCCTCCACCTCCCACAGGGTGATCACTCTGGGCTTCTGGTCAATGTCCTCTATCCCTTGAGACCCCCAAACTCTTCTTGCCTCTGTGAGAATCTCAAAAAATGTACTGCTGATCAAAAACTTGCTATCATTTTCACTGAATTTTAAGTTCCCATGACAATCCAATCTGGAAAATTTGGAGTCTATATGCCTCTTCCTGTATCTCCTGAAGAAAACCAGAATATGAGGCTGGGATATTCAGTATCGAAAGCCAAATGTCTCTTGACAAATGTCTCTTGGCATCTGCAGTAGAAGTATGCAAAGGTCCTAAATAATGGATTCCACCACAAGATGCCATTTTCACTAGGGTTTGCCATGTAGGGCATATAACCTTAGGGATTTTAGATCTGGGATAAATTTCAAAGATTTTCAGGCGAGCAGATCATTGTAGAACCCGTTTTGCCAGAGAAAGTAAGCATAAGGGTATACATATACCTTGTAGAATAGTTACCAAATTCTAGGATGTTGCTAATTCCCTGAGGATCTACATAACATATGAAACACAAATTGTGTCTTCTTTCTGAACCCATAGAAAACACAAAGGCAAAGCCTGGAGCCTATAGTTCATAGCGTCTTCCTCAAAGACTTACCAATCCTATGTAAAAATTATGCAATATTTCCTCCTTACTCATATATCCACTCTGCCAAGACATCGTATATTTTTCTAGTTTGGGACAGGGAATTTTTGCCATTGCTTACAATGTGTTATTCCAAATCCTTGCATGAATCTTTCCTTTGATTACACTTTTCTAAGATATATATATATATCTTATATAAAATATATACATAATTTTATATTATAAATATATATACATTTATATATATAAAATATGTATTTTAAAAAATTTTAATGATTATCTATTTTTGACAGAGAGAGAGAGAGAGAGACAGAGCATGAGCGGGGGAGGAGCAGAGAGAGAGGGAGACACAGAATCCGAAGCAGGCTCCAGGCTCTGAGCTGTCAGCACAGAGACTGACGCGGTGCTCAAACTCACAGACCATGAGATCATGACCTGAGCTGAAGTCGGTCGCTTAACCGACTGAGCCACCCAGGCACCCCTATAGTATTTTAAATTTAATACTGAATGTTATGTAAGTTAAAAAAATAATATTTAATGTTTATTATATTTTATTTAGTATTTGCTAATTTAATATATATTTAAATATTTATAAACAGCACACAAATGTAAGCTTATAAAATATAAAAATATACATTTAATATATACATGCATATAAATATATATATATTATATATACATATGTATTTTATATACACGTATATCCACGTATATTATATACACACCAATATACATAGGTGATGTTACATTCCTTCTCTGAGAAAATAACACACAAAGGAGGAGCTAAAGATGAGGGAAAGCGCTAACAGGGCAAGTGGAACTATGACTAAATATTTTTGTCCTTTCTAGAAACTCTTCAATAACTTCCTGTTGTTCTTAAAATAAGGCAAAATACTTAGCATATATGAGTAGGCATGGCGTGGCCTCATCTTTGCCTACTTCTCCAGGTTTGTCTGGTCCCTTGTGTCTCTCCCTTGTTGCACTGCAGCCTCGGGGATCTTTAGCTCTCAGGGTGTTCCTTGCACTTGTAGCACATAATTCTCCCCACAGACCCTGGCCTCCACCTGGAGGGTCTCTCCTACCGACGCACTCCTACCTGCCACACACATATGCACTCTTCACCACATTACTATCTACTAACCCTCCAACGCAAGCATTCTTCTTTAGAAAAAAAATTGCCCCATGAGGTCAGGTCCCTACATTGATGCTTTTCCACAGTGGATTCTAAATGAACGTTCAAATGATACTATTGTCAATGTCACTAAATGACCAGTGTTTCCCTTCAGCGCTTCATGGGATGCCCCAAAAGGCAAGGACAACATCTGTTGGCTCACTATTTTATCTCAGCCCCAAGTATAATGGTTAGTACTTAGTCACATGTCCAATAAATCTGTATGTTGAATGAATGAGTGAATCAGGGCATCAGTGACTAAAATGACTGAAGAAGACCTTGGAATAAAACCTCTCCAAGTTTTTTTGTTTTTTTTTCCTGGAGAAGGAAGAAAATGTTCCTGGCAATTTTATTATTGGAATAACAGCACAGAGCATGTTTAAAGAACACAAAACTATTTCTGATATTTATTTTCCTACTAGCCTCTTTAATTTATGACTATAGACATGAGTACTGTATGGTCACACTTATCTTGTATTCAACACCCATAATAATTTCATTATGCCATTCAGTAATCTCTCGATTGTTTCTGAGAGCATTGTGTTTCTCCATTTTTAAACAGCTTTCTTGAGATATCAACATTATCAAATAATTCACCCATTTAAAATGTGCAGTTCAGGGGTGCCTGGGCGGCTCAGTCAGTTAAGCGGCCGACTTCGGCTCAGGTCATGATCTCGCGGTTCTGGAGTCCAAGCCCCGCGTCGAGCTCTGTGCTGACAGCTCGGAGCCTGGAGCCTGCTTCGGATTTTGTGTCTCCCTCTTTCTCTCTCTGCCCCTCCCCCACTCACACTCTGTCTCTCTCTCAAGAATAAGTTAACATTAAAAAAAGTTTTTAAACTGTGAAATTCAATGATTTTAACAAATTTACCAATTTGTACAATGAAAAACACAATTTCAGAATACTTTCATACCAAAAGAGCCAAAAAGAAACTATCAAAAAGAAACTCCTGAAACTCAGTATTCAAAAAGAAACCCCCAAATAACCTGAATGCCCATTTGCAGTCATTCCAATTTTCCCCACCCCTTCCAGCAGCTCTCATCAGTCACTACTGTACTTTCTATGCCTATGGATTTGCCATTCTGACATTTGATATGAAGGAATCATGCAATACGTGATCTTTGGTGAATGGCTGCTTTCCCTTGGATAACTTTTTTTCAAGGTTAATGCATGTTGACGTATGTGTCCACAATTCATTTCTTAATATTGCTAAACAATATTCTATTCTATGGATATACCACATTTTGTTAATCCATTTATCAGTTGATGGATATTTGGGTTGTTTCTAGTTTTGGCTATTATAAATAATGACGGTATAAACATTTGTGAATAAGTTTCTGCCATATATGTTTTCATTTATTGTGGGCATTTACCAGGAATGTATTTGCTATGTCATTTGATTATGCTGTGTTTACCCATTTTGATTTACTTATATTTTGTTTACTCATTTTTAGAAATTGCTAGATTGAGTTCTAAAGTGGCCATACCATTTCACACAATCTCACACAAAACACAAAGTTTCTAATTTCTTCACATGTTTGCCAGCATTTATAATTATCTCTTTTTTATTATAAGCATCATAATCATCATGAAGTGGTGTCTCAAGGTGGTGGTGATGAACATATCCCTAATAGCTAATTATGTTGAGCACCTCTTCACGTACCTGTTTGCTCTTTGGATGTTAGAGAGATGTCTGTACAATTTCTTTGTCCATTTTTAATTGGGCTATTTGTCTTTCAATTTTTAAGCTGCAAATGTGCTTTGTGTAGTCTGGATATAAACCCCTGATTAGCTATCCGATGTAATGTCCTCCCCACAAATACGTACCGCTCGTAATTCTTACAACCTTTGAATATGTTATCTTATGTGGAAAAGAGACTTTGGAAATGTGACTGACTTAAGGCTCTTGAGATGGGAAATTATCCTGCATTATCTGCCCGGGACCAATGTAAACACAAGGGTACTTATGAGGAAACAGGAATTCAGGAGAGTACAGGAAGGAGATGTGACAGAGCAGAGGTTTGAAATGATGCAATTTCTGGCTGGAAGGGGGTCACAAGTCATGGAATGTAAGCGGCCTCTGTAAAGCTAGCTGGAAAAGATAAAGAAATGGATATTCCAACACACCCCTAGGAATAAAGACTGCTGAAAACCAGATTCTACTCCAATGAAGCCCATTTGGACTTTTAGCTTCCAGAAAAGGAAGATAAAAAACTTGTGTTATTTTAGCACCTCAAACTTGTGTTAATTTGTTAGAGCAGCAACAGGCAACTAATATATGTGATTCACAAATATCACCCCCATTCTATTGGCTGCCTGTCCTCTTTCTAGACGGTTTCTATGAAGAACAAATTTTTTCATTTTGATGAAATCTGGTTAATCTATTTTTAAAATTTATTTCTTGCGCTTTTAGTGTTGTGTCTACTAAGGCTTTGACTAACTGAAACTCATAATGATTCTGTCCTACATTTTCTTTTAACAGTTTTATAATTTTAGCTTTTAAATTTAGCATAATTTATTTTGTGCAAATATTTGGGACATGGTGAGAAGCAGGAATCCAAACTCATTGTTGCTACTGTTGTTGTTGTTATTATTATTATTATTGTTTTGCATGCAGATAATCTTGCATCACTTGTTGGAAAGACTATTCATTCCTTATTGAGTTTTCTGGATTTTTGAAAATCAATTGAAGACGGATATCGAGTTTATTTCCAGAGCGTATAGCCTTTCTTTGATCCATATGTCTCTATGGCAGCACCACACTGTGTCAATTACAGCAGTAATATAGTACACTTTGAGATAGGAAACTGTTAGTTCTCCAACTTTGCTCATCTTTTTTAAGATTGTTTTGGATATCCTACGTTTCTTGAGTTTTCACATTAGTTTTAGAAACACTTGTCAATTTATACAGAGAAGTCAGCTGTATTATGACACTGATTTCATGAAATCTGTAGATCAATTTGGTGAATGCTGCCATCTCAATATTTTAAGTTTTCTTATACATGAACATTAGACATATTTTCCTTTACTTAGGTCTTTCAAAAATAATTTCAACAATGTTTTCTGTTTTGTTTTGTTTTGTTTTGTTTGAGAAAGAGAGAGAGAGAGAGAGGGCACAAGCACAAGCTGGGGAAAGAGAAAGAAAATCTTAAGTGGGCTCCATGCTCGTTGCGGAGTCCAACATGGGGCTTGATCCCAAGATACTGGGATCATGACCTGAGCCTAAATTGAGTCAGACACTCAAGCGATAGGAGCCTCATGAACAATAATTTGTATTTTTAATGTACATAATTTATACATATTTTCTTAAATTTATTCCTACATATTTTGTCCTTTGTTATGCTACTATAAATACAATGATTTCATAATTTTGTTGATGAATTGTTCATTGTTAGTTCATAGAACATTTATTTTTATATATTAATCTTGTATCCTATAATCTTGCTAAAACTGCTTATTGATTGTAATAGTTTTTAATGGAATCTGTAGATTATGGCATCTGCAAAAAGAAAAAAGTTTTAATTTTTTCCTTTCCAATATGTATGCTTTTGAACATTTTTCTTGCCTAATTTCCCTACACAGATATTTCAGAAGTGGAGAAAACATTCTGGTCTTGTTCAGATCTTAGAAGGAAACAATTCAGACATTTGTCTTTAAGAATGATGATAGCTGTGTACTTTTTCTAGGTATCTAGGTATCCACCTTAATCGTTTATGGCTCCTATAATATGTCACCATGAACTGGGTGACAGATTTGATATCTGGTCAAGTTTGACTTCCTAGTTCATAGATGACCAACTTATATCCCTGTTTCCTCACATAGTGGATGAGTAATAACTCTCTGGGTCTCTTTTACAAGTGCATTTATTTATAAGGGCACCTCATCACCCCCTAAAAGCCCCACCTCATAATATCATCACACTGGGGGATTAGGATTTCAGTATGTGAAAATTGGGGGGAGGAGGGAATATTCAGTGCATAGCATTCTACCACTCGCTCTCCCAAATTTGAATCCTTCCCACACTCAAAATATATTCATTCCATCCCAACAGCCTCAAAAGTCTAAAATCTAATTCCAAAGTCTTATCTAAATATCATCTAAAACATATATGGTTGTGACTCAAAATATGATTCATCTCAAGGCAAATTATTCTTTAGCCATAAACATGTGAAGCCAAAAAAGCTATATGCTTTCAAACTACTCTGGTAGGACATGTATAAGGTATACATATCCATCCCAAGAGGACGAAATAGGGAAGAGGAAGGGGTAATGGGTAATGGCTGATCACACCACACTACCTGTGCCATCTGTGCCTTGCCCATGCCATGGCTTTCTGTCAGGGCCCCAAAGCTCTATGTAGTGTGTGTGTTGGCGGTGGGGGCGGGGGGGGGGCCACACCTGTGGCTCTCTGGGGCTGCCCTGTCCTTTAAAACAGGCAGACGGTCATGTCCTCTATAATTTTGCTGTCTGGGCCTGAAGTGGGAGCAACAGCTCTGATGATCTCTGAGTCACCTTCCTGGTCATTCTTTCCTTGTCTTGAAGAATAGCACCGGGCTTCTGTCCACTCGGTTGATCCATACTAATCTCCTTATCAAATGTTTCCTTGGACACAGCCTTTGTATTCTCATTTAATGCAATATGGATAGTGTGAAATTTTTTCCATGTCTTTTAGTTCTGCTTCCTTTTTTTGTATCAATTTCATCTTTAAGTAATTTGTAATTTCTCACATTTTATTATGAGTAGTCAGGAGGAGCCACGTCTCATTTTCCCTACTTTGCTAGACATTTCTTCAGCTAAATATCCATTTTCATCATGCACAAGTTCTACCCTTCATAAAACAGTAGAATGTGAATACAATTCAGCCAACTTCTTTGACACATTATGACAAGGATGGCCTTTCTTCCTGTTTCCAATAGCATGTTCTTCATTTCCACGTGAGACCTCATCAGAATGGCCTTTACCAACTATATTCCTACCAATGTTATAATTGTGAGATACTTTATACTCTAAAAAGACAGAAGCTTTCTCTGCAAGTCTTTCTTTCTCACCAGAATTGCCCTTAACAGATTGTTCATGACAGTGCAGGGTTTTTTCTTAGCGTGCACTTCAAAATTCTTCTATTCTCTACCCATTACCCAGTTCCAAAGCCATTTTCATATTTTTAGGTATTTGTTACAATAGCATCTCACTCTCAGTACCAGTTTCTGTCTTAGTCCATTTGGGTTGCTATAATAAACCACCACAGACTGGGTGGCTTAAACAAGAAATGTTTCTTTCTCAAAGTTCTGGAGGCTGGAAAATCTAAGATCAGATTCAGTATCTGGTAAGAGATGTTCCTCAGTTCAGAGATGGCTGTCTTCCCACCCGTTCTCACATGGCAGAAGGGATTAGAGAGCTCTCTGGGTCTCTTTTCTAAGAATACTAATAGTAGTCATGAGGGTGGAATCCTCATTACCTCCCAAGGGCTCCAATTCCTCATACCATCAGACTGGGGGTTAGGATTTCAACATATGAAATTTGGGGGCACACGAACATTCAGTACATAGCAATACTTTTTATCAAGTTGAGAAAATTCCACTAGGAACTAAATCTAAAGAATGTGTGTAGACGGGACGCCTGGGTGGCTCAGTTGGTTAAGCATCTGACTTCAGCTCAGGTCATGATCTCGCAGTTGGTGAGTTCGAGCCCTGCTTCAGGCTCTGTGCTGACAGCTCAGAGCCTGGATCCTGCTTCAGAGCCTGTGTCTCCCTCTGTCTCTGCCCCTACCCCACTCATGCTCTATCTCTCTCTGTCTCTCTCTCAAAAATTAATAAACATAAAAAGAAAAAAAATTTAGAATGTGTGTAGAAACATTCTAAGCTCTTTGATTAGGTACCAAGAAAATTGTGTTGAGGACAATAACAGACACACTATTTTAAGTAAAATTATCCTAACTAAAAATACTCCCTATTTTTTTTTATTACACTGATTACAGATTTGTACATCTCTCAGAATTGCCACTTTTATTAATCCCTCTCCATTTCCCTTCACCCTCCAGTTTACTCAGTCTCACCGGAAGTAAAGAAAAGGGCTCAAAAGTAATCTTTTCCTGAATGTTGCATATTGAATGAGAGATAGGCTTCTAAATGTGGCATACCTACAGATAGAGGGAAAAATAACACACTAGTGAGAGTTTCAAGTGAGCCCTCTCTTTATGTTAGCACTTAAACTATTGAATTGCAAATGAAATTCCAGGCAAGATGTGATACCTCCAGTTTCATTTAACAAGATTCTTTAATACTCATGAGATTCATAAGAAATTGGATGCTATCCGAACAGCAAGGATTTGTAATAATGGCCCAGGTATTATGAGGATTAGAAGAATCTGAATGAACAATCCCTTAGCTCATAACGAAAATGATAAAGGATAAAAGGTAGCATTAAGTGTTCAGTGATGTAGGATAGTCACTGTAGGTACAGCTGCATCAAATTAAAAGTCACTTACTTGATTAGTTAGCTAAATAAAATAGCTTTTATTTTGTACCTACATAAATATTTTCATAAGTCACTTGGGGCCTGTGTCTTCTAAGAATAAAGTTTTTAATGTAGTTACAATTTTTATTGAAAAATATTATTTAATAGAGTTTCCTATACTTCCTCCTTATTCATTGTTAAAGAATTTTACGAAAACAGTGGATGTGTGTTCATCCTGGGAAATTCAGATCAAATGTGTAGTCAAAATTTTATTTGCAGGCATATATCTGATGGAAATATTCACCATTGTCAGTGGACAATGAGCCATTTTTAATAGTTCCTCTTATGAGTTGTTAAAGGTTTCAACTGTCCTTCTTGGGGAAGTGCTTTCAGTTGCTGAGTGGTAATCTACATTACTTATTATTCATGTAATTTAACTAATTCTATCTAAAATAACCTTTCTATTTAAAATAACCATTTCTTTTGGTTGTTGGAGCTGTTGAAGGCTATTGATGAATTAACTTAAAAATCCAGGAATCCAGTTACATTTGAAAAGTTCAAGTAACCTAAGGTCTTCTAATATGTTTCTCACTGTAGTATGGGATGGTATATGGGTTATACATTGGCAGAGAGAAAGTATTAATAACATACCAGGAGCTACTTTCTGACCTCTCCTTTCCAAGGAACATAGTTTATCTTGTGATTAATAAAAGACAGACTTAGGAAGACACTCTTTGAAAGTTAGGGATTTTAAAATATTTTGAAAGTTTTTCTAGTACATGTAATTTCCTTTTATTTAGCACATTATCTAATTCCATGAGACTGTGGACTGAGCATAAGTTTCTCTGAACAACCCAGCCTTTGTTTGTAATTACCTTTGAATCCCAAATACCATGGGTGTAAAGAGATAGTCTTGACTCCATATTATTGTGATGATGAGAGATAGAAAGCCCAGGAGCCCAACCAGATGAACCAAGATGTATGTCCTTCACTTGAAACAGGACTGTGGTTTAACCCATTTCATCAGGTTCTGTCACTCATGGTTTTTATCCTTTGGTTGCTGCTGCAGAAGCAATGATACAAAGCCTGGTGTGGGAAAGGACGAAGGGACAAGGATAAGGTGCTATAAGCTAGTGATCATATAAGCTGTCTAGGAGGTCAGATGGGAGGATCTAGAAATCCTCCAGAGATCCAAAATTTGGAGATCCAAAATGTCTGGAAACCCCGGAAGTCCCCAGAGTTTGAGGCTACTTTGTGTTTCAAAAGCAAACATCATTTTAGTGTTTCTCTAGGAGACACAAATCCATCAATAACCAGTTTGCATTAGAGGTGATGATATATAGAAGGGATCATGCTTTCTTCAGAAGGCATCACAAAGGGGCATCCAGGTGGCTCAGTTGGTTAAGCATCTGACTTCGGTCCAGGTCATGATCTCACGGTTCATGAGTTTGAGCCCCACATCAAGCTAGCTGTTGTCAGCAGCAGGGCTCGCTTCAGGTCCTCTGTTCCCCTATCTCTGCCCCACCCTGCCCCTGCTTTTGCTCTCTCTCTCTCTCTCAAAAATAAACATTAAAAAACATTTAGAAGGTATCACACACAACTATGTACTGAAAAAAATGCACAAGTATGATCACTTATACTCAATCACTAACTCCTTCTCTCTCTATTTGACATAGGAAAAACTGGACACCCAAGATGTTAAATTTCTTCTCAAAGGCAGATAAACCAGTAAATGGTAAGGTGGCTTATTAAGTAAGTCTAGAAATTGGTTATAGACTATTGAGGTCACCATGCCACAGCTACTACAGAGACTATCATAGAGAATTCTATGCATGATTCTATAGGCCTAACTCATTCCCATTCTCATTGCAACACTAAGGAAAGAACAAGGTATACGAGAAATCAGCTGAAAATGCTCTTTACATATATAGTTCTTTTGGTTTCTATAAATGTATCTTAAGTCTAACAATAGCTATTACGCAAATATTTAACACTACCCATAAGTTCTATAATTTCAAGTTGTTCTGGTAATTATTCATGTTGAAAATTGTTATTCATCTATTTCAGATTGGTGGAGATTTAAGCCAACTATCATTGGATTTTTATCATTCACTCCATCTGTTTAATGCAAATTCCAGGCTTCTACTTAAAACTCCCGATTTTCAAGGTAATATAAGACAGCAGAAATTCTAATGTTCTCTGGAATGTTTTTCAAGGCATAGAAATCAAATCTGAAAAGAAATTGTTCTTAATTTATTTTCTAAATCTTCTCAGTAGAGGTGATAAAACTATGAGCTAGTTTGCTAAGTACTGTAAATCTGAGAAAGGTGTTGAAGGGTAGTATAGAATCCAAATTAAGGCATGAAGACGATAATAATTAACGATAAAGCCACTTAGGGGAAAATCTTCCCAGCAGTATAAAAGTGTTACATGGAAACAGCAGCACACTTTGGGCCAAACTGCAGTCATTAGCATATATTACAAAGAAATGTTCTCACCTGTATTCTTATTAGTCTAGTATCATTTCCGTGTATGTAAAACATAGAGATAAAAAAACAGCTAGATGCAGAAAAGCTAAATTCTTCCCGATACTGCTCGCATTTTTCAGTCTGCAAACACCTCAGTCTAATGAATCTGGGAATGGAGAGGAAGCTATCGTTATAAAACAGTAGGCATGGGTATCAGGAAAACGCCTCAGATAAAGATCCAAGGAATTGCATCTAGTTTATCAGAAGTCTCCGGATAATATGAAGCAATGAGGCTTCCTTGGTTCTCATCCCTCAGCAAAAAATATTTCTGAGGGCACTACATTCCTATGTATTACGTGGACTATTCATTTGCCAATACTTGAGGGAGGGTCTTTGAACTGTAAAAGAAAATTGGCTCTTTTTTGGAATCGACTTGGTTTAGCAGGCATGCTGTTTCTCAATAGATATTTTGCATTGATCCCGAGAAAGACATTCTAGCCTTCAATCCTAGAGGAATCCAGCTGGATGCCGTTTCTTTATGAAGAGAGGCAAGCCAATAAGTGCATCTTTAAAGAGTACAAATCCTTTAGTCACTTCTGTTTTTTCTTTATAGAACAATTTCTTCAGTGATCTATTGGGCAGAGGGTTAAACACGCTGTGGAATGCCATCCATATCTTTCCTAATCCACAATCAAATAAAAATACATACTGCCCCCAGGGTTCAACTAATCTTAAAACAATTTAGACTCTGTGGGGAGACCACATTACTAAAAACAGAAATATGACCATCTTTTTACAAACGTCTTACAGCGTGAAAGCTAAACACATATGTAATAAATACATAGCAAGCGGCTTTGGCTTTCTACGGATGTCTAGCTCGTCTCTGGGTCAAATCCACCTGTCCCTCCGTGGAAAGACAAACCTGAAGTCAGAGTTTACTCACTCTCAGCAGTATAGATGGGGATTCCTAACTCCAAGAAGTTGGTTTTACTAGAATGTTGGTGGTTTGTTTATTTTTTTCCCTTCTGCCTGAATACAAACACATTAAAATATATTTCCTTTTAAGTTTGAAAAAAGCAATCAGAAAAACTTAACCACTTCCTTATCTAGTGAACTTCATTGCAATCTTAGTTTTAATGAGACATTTTCCTTCCTGATCTCAGTCACCTGAGGTGATCCTGCTCAAATATGAAACAAAGTCTCATGGTATTTAATACACATATATTGCAATTGTTAATTAACTTGCCCACCTTTCTTAATCACCTAGAAGCAAGTAATTGGTGTTTTTCTGACTGTATCTCCAGTAACTAGCACATCCTTGGCATACAGTACTAAATGTATGTTTCTTTTTTAAACGAATGATTGAATAAGTGAATTAATTGGCATTTTTATACCTTAATTTCATCAGATGATTTATTATCCTAAACTTAAGTCAATTACACTGTTAGGAGGACAAAAGGAAGTATAGAACAATTAGCCCTCAATAACATCAATTTATACACAAACTAAGAGTATGCTTTCTCAAAATCCTTTAGTTGAATTTTTATCTTCTCAAGAATATACTGGTCATCAATAATTCACAAATTCATAATAACAACGATGTTGTATTCTAAAACACTCCTAAATAATAAGTGTTTAATAGCTTTAATAATATTATTTTTGAAAAACAGCTAAGTTACTACATGATACATGAAGTTTTATTGGAGTGAAACACTATAGTAATAAAACAAGTACAATTTTAATAGATAAAAAAGATAAAAGATAACTAATAGCGCATTTAACTATATGATATGTTTTTTTCCAAACAGACAACTATGTCAGAGCATAAGAACCACATGATCACATCATTAGTGCTGGGGGTCTTGCAGCACTTTGTAATTAAGATAGAACAAAATGCTACATAAGCCGTATTTACTCATATTTATTTAGCTAATTAGGTAATGAAGCATATGCAAAATATAAAGAGCAAAATTTAACTCTGTGGCAAATCTGATCTGTATTTAAATATTTGTATTTGTAGGTACATATATCATATATGTGCATTACATACATGATACAAATTGAATTTTGTGTCCATTTAATCTGTATTTGTATTTTACGTGTATGGACATCGTGTGTATGTTTATTCAGTATGGGTGAGTATGACAGAATTCCCACAAACATACCCTAGTATTGCTGATACCTGGTCACTCAGTTAATTCAATTAGTAAGAACGAAGCTCTTTATAGAGAAAGAACGGACAGTGTTTGAAAGGTAGCAGAATTGAAAACATGATGTATCAATATGATTCACAAATATAAATTAATAAAATTTAATGACTGTCATCAAAATAAATCTTGTTTGAAAAAAAATCTTCATTTCTGAATTATTTACCAACGGGTCTATGCTTTCTTCTTTGCATGATGTGACTTTGTTTCAGGTTACATTCTCAACAATACTTGAAAAAAGTCATGATATTTTTTGTTGAAGCCTGGGTGAGTTAATAGCCAAAAGGAGCTGGTACTTTCTAAATCTCTAGAACAGAATTTCACTTGTTATCTTTACAAACTTTGCCAATCCAGATTAGGTTTTCATCACTGTGTATCAGTATTATTAAAATGACATACTACTGGGGCACCTGGGTGGCTCAGTCGGTTGAGCGGCCGACTTCGGCTCAGGTCACGATCTCACGGTCCGTGAGTTCGAGCCCCGCGTCGGGCTCTGTGTTGACAGCTCAGAGCCTGGAGCCTGTTTCAGATTCTGTGTCTCCCTCTCTCTGACCCTCCCCCGTTCATGCTCTGTCTCTCTCTGTCTCAAAAATAAATAAACGTTAAAATGACATACTACTAAGGTTATGGTAGTATTTCAGTGTAATGTCTTTCATCCCAGTTTACATTCCGAATCATCTGAGTCCAACATATCTGAAACAATTTTAGATAATCCTTCTTTATGAAGCACTCAATATAGTTTAGGGACTATAAAAATATGCTTCCATTTCATCAAGTGCAGACATTTTGGAATCTTAATAACTGAATGTGTATATTTCACTAGAGATTAAGAGAAAGCTAAGTCCCATAAACACCTTACATAAACAACCATGATTGACTTCATATCTGATCAAGGCCAGTGTCACAGGAGGAGGCCTCAGACTCACAAAAGCCCCACGATGTGAGTTTAATGTTCTGGGTCACCGTCTTGAGTTTTGAAGGTGAAGTTCGATGGGACAGTGGAGGATTCCCTGCGGCTTGGATCCTTGGTTTGTGCATAGTGTCCCCTTGTGCAATCTACCTGGTATGGGTTCCTGCCTGCCTGCTCCCAGATCCCAGATTTCCCAATGACATTGGACATCCCTTTTCCTGCTAGAGCCACATGGCCACCTCTACCTGCACACGCCTGGGGAGGCAATCAGGTCAGTAGGGGCTGGGGAACATTTCTACCACTGCCCTTTGCCCTGAGGTGGGTCTTGGACAGACATATGGGGAACGTTTAGAGTTAGGTGCTAGGCATGCTCTGAGTAGAGGTGGGAAAAGTAAATACTTGTCCCTGCCCCAGGACACGAATATCACAGCACAGTCATATCCATGAAAATGACTCAGTGGAGCCCTCATCTACCACTGATACACTTACTGGTGGTGGCATTTCTGGTGTGAAAGTTGCAATCCCATGGGATCCTGTCTGTCCTGGGCTGGGAACAATGACTTCCTTGTCCTGCCTTGTGTCCTGAATTTTTATTTTGCTCTAGATCCTGAAAAATATGTTGCTGTCCCCGAACTAATGTCAGAATAATATCTACTATAAAGCACAGGTATATAAAATCTGACCTCTACACCATGAAGTAAACTATGCCTCCCGCCCCCCCCCCCCAGGGGTGGTATCAATTTTTGTACAAATAACATAAGGCAAGATATTTTAAGGACATAGAAAGTGTTTAATTGGTTACTTAAGGAGACTGAGGAAATGAAAAGAGTTATTGAGCAGAGAAGATCAAATTTGAATCTGGCCTCTTCACAGTCGAGTAAAGTTTAATAGGTAGAAACAACACAGGAAAAGTTGTGCTAGGTACCGGGAGCAAAAATGGGTATCATTAAGAAAGTGGGAAATCTGAAAAGTATGTCGTACATCTGCCTGGCTGGGAGTGGAGAATGCTGGACAGTATGAGCAGAAGTTAAGACATGGAGGCTATAGAGAGTTGGGACCGTCAAGCCATTACGTACTACAGTAACCTCACAAATAATAGCCACTATCAAATATTTAACAGAGGCACAGCACGTCAACCATATTTAAAGCAAATATTTCAAAATTGGATTATAATTGCTGGCCCGAATTCCCAACAGCATACACAGCTTTTAAACTAATCTTTTGTGATTAAGTGTAGAACCACCATTTTCCTCCTCAATATCAAGCTCTCAGGAGCCCTAGCCTGAGCTAGAGATCTGAGAGATGAATGGAACTTAGCAGATGAACTAGTATCTCTCCGGTCTTCAACGACTTCGAATTTAACTGAATTTCTTCCCCCAAATGAGGTACGTGAGATGCATTAATTTGTAGAGAGAATGGTGCTTATGAAGAATTATCTTTTATTCCTCACCGATGGTGAAGAACATAAGTGGACTAAAATTTCAAGTGCCATATACTTGATCCCTGGTGAGTCTGGATGCAAGGATTTTTTATACACAGTTGTCTGGCTGTAAGGCAAACTTTAAGTTCACTAAACGTATTCTAACATGGCTGCCACATGACAGAGAATAGGTAAGAAGAAAGGTCTACACTAATTATAAACAAGGACACCTGAATGTTTGGATTTCTTGACTCAAAGACACAGTAAGTAGACCATTTGGATTCTGCTGATGCCTTAACGTGACTAAAGCCTATGGAGACTTCTGAGGTAACATATTCCACATTAAGAAAGTCATTGGCTGTGATTGTGTTGAGTTTGTGTCTACTCATACACAACTGGCAGTGCCATTAATGAAGTTATGGAAATCATTTGCTATTAAAGGATCAAGAAGAGGCCCTGGGTATTCAGTTCACTCGAGAAATTTCCTGTAACCCAATGATCATTGGAGCTAAAACTCAGATACTGACTAATGTCTCATTGATTTTTTTTTAAATTTTTTTTTTAACGTTTATTTATTTTTGAGACAGAGAGAGACAGAGCATGAATGGGGGAAGGTCAGAGAGAGGGAGACACAGAATCTGAAACAGGATCCGGGCTCTGAGCTGTCAGCACAGGGGCCTGATGCGGGGCTCGAACTCACGGACCGCGAGATTGTGACCTGAGCCGAAGTCGGCGCTCAACCGACTGAGCCACCCAGGAGCCCCTAATGTCTCATTGATTTTTAATGACACTGAGCCTCATTTCTCAGTACAGAGTGGAGTTTAGTGTGCTGGAAAAACCCAGTAGTACAACTCACCTACTCAAAATACTGATACGGATGCTTATGGTGTTATTTTATGAAACTACAAAATCTCAGACCAGTTGAATCATTCAAGCCTAACGGAAGTCATGTATTACCTAGAATCAAGGGACTTGATCTCCACACTGGGGTGTGAGAAGCAACTTGTTTAAGTCATAGGAAATTGTTCAGATAGTGTAGAAATCTGGCTTGGCAAACACCAGACTGATTTCATTTGAGGGGGAAAAATACTTCTTGTATTTATTTATTTACTTTTTTTAAATTATTTTTTTACAGAGAGAGTGTGTGTGTGAAGGGAGAGAGGGGCAGAGGGAGAAAGAGAGAAAGAACTTAAGCAGGCTCCATGCTCAGCAACACAGGGCTTGATCTCACGACCATGGGATCATGAACTGAGACAAAACCAAGAACCTGCTGTTCAACCAAACTGAGCCACACAGGCACCCCGGGGGGGAAACATACGTCTACAGGTTGTACTACTAAGCATCATTTAAGTGCTCTGCCTAAGGAATTATTTCATAGAACATTGTTAAGAAAGCTATGATACTGGAAAGTTTATTTAAGTTCAAATAGAAGGCAAATTAACTGAAATCTTAATTTGTGTCTTTTCCCTCCCCAGAGGCTCAGAAAGCACTTTTCTCTGCCTATAATACTCTTCACAGATGCTCCAGTTGAGATTTGGGAAGGAAAACAAACGTCACTCAGGTATTCCAATCGGACAGTTTCAATGCAGGCAACAGGAGACATGACACGCGATTAGAATATCTTTGAGTACAAATAGAACCATTGAAATAAGTAAACACTTTTAGGATTTCACAGTGATGCTTCTGTGAAATTCAAGAATTTCAGTGACGGGGGGTTGAGGAGTTAGATGGTGTCAAACTTAACACCCTGCTGTATCAAAGCTCACAATCTTCCGGCATTTCTTATCTGCAAGTGTGTTGCCTGAAAATGAGATCTGAAGATAATGCTTTCTCCATCTCTTCTGTGATAAATCTCCTGTGAATCCCTCTCACGGGCAGATTCTGACTTGGAACTTTACTGGAAATCAGAGAAAGGTCCTTCCTAGAGTCTCCTCTAATGAGCCAGAGAGATTCTAAATGGATGCGTTAGGGATGCTCAGGTACCCACAAAAATCCCAGCTCAACTATGTCTTTGTCAACTCAGCATCCATACATGACCTTTTAAAGAAGTATGAGCTACTGAACAATTGCAAATTACATTTTGTTTCTGCCTACCATGTTCCAACTTTTCCTCATAAAATCAAGGTTCACTCCCACAAGTCTTTGTACCCCTACCCAGAGTCATCCTTATTCTTTTCTACCTTACTTAGAAGGCTCTTCGGGATGCCCGGTGATGCAAAGACAGCAATGAATGTAATCGTGTTAGAAAAGAGAATCTTCTAGAAAAGAGAAGAAGAAAGTGATTGGAGACATTGATTAAAATATAAAGCTGGTAAAATATACTATCTATCTATGAATAAATATTTACATGCCTATGTGCATGCGTGAGTGTGTTTGTATAAGGAGAGAAATGGGTTTACTGACTACAGCCCTGTTCTCATCTCTGCAACTGCTCTCATGGTCCCCTAGTTCCTCCAGTCAACATTTCTTTTAGTTTTGGGAAGTGGGTTGGCTTATAATAGTTTCATTACCTAGCAGACTGACCTCACACTTTTGTTTCTCATGGGCTAAGTCATGCATGTTTCCACCTGCGTTGGTTTGCTGTTGCCTTCTAGGAAGATTTACCGGTGAGCACAGGAATACAGTGAGGGGTGCCCTCAGGGAATGCTCTGGTCTGCAGCTATATTCCAAACCTTCTCCTTGACAATCAAATCATTTACTGAAGTCTATATCATAATTCCTCTCATTTTTACTTTTGACACAGCAGCATGAGGGACACCAATGACAAGCTAGCAATCTCATCTTCCAGCGCAATTGTACTATTTTTGGCCCTCTGATGGAAACATCTCTCCTTTGATCACTAGGATATTTAGCCCGGTGAACCCCAAAGCTGAAAGGACAATCTTGCAAATGGGAAATGAGGGCTTATTGTAATGAAAGGAGCTTTCACCCTTTGATTTGCAGAACCAAGTGTTCTGTCACTAGGAATAATGGCGCTGCATATGGGCCCCAAGGAGGATGCATCTACATCATCTTGTAAGCCAACACCTGAGCCAGGCAAGTTGTCAGCAGCATATGGTGCATGGATGATGGGTGATGTGATTTAGAAGAAGCCTTATTAGATGTCCAAAAGGAAGGTGGGTGGTAACATGAGCTGAGCTGAGCTGAGCAGAGTGGAGAAACTGGTGCCTGGACACACAGCAGAGCCAAAGCAGGAGAGGGAGGAGAGGAGGACTCAGGATCACTGGTTGGCAACGGAGGGACCAAGCAGCATATGGGGGAAGGAAAGGCCGGAAGAAGGATAGATTTGTTGGATGTAATTGATGTTTCTGTTTGGTACCTACTTAGTCCAGGTGGGGATATCAAACAGTCCGATGGTAGGTTATCACTGCTGTTTATGTTCACACGCACAAGTTGACCATAAACTCAGACAGTCCCCTTTAATTTTTTTTAATGTATAAGTAGCATAATAGAAAGCCCTTGATGAAATACACCTATTTCATGAAAAAAGCATCCCCTGTATCCACAGCTAGAAATAGTCTCTTTTAAAGTAAAGAGATCTAAAATCGTGTGGTAGAACAGTTTTCTATTCTACGTGGCTAGAAAGGATTGTAACAATTCCATTTTATATTTCGTGAACTCAGAAATATTAAAAACCAAGTGAGGCTTTTCTTATATTATACTCATTCCAAAGAAACAAAAATGCTATATTAGAGCAGTCTAAGTATGTTAGTGAGTATAATATATCTAGGATATTATGACTGAGAAATGTCAGAATTAAAATGTAGAAAATGTCTTCTTAATATATGTGGTTGTATCTAAAAGTTTTAAAGGGCTCTATTAAATGCTCCATTTATTAAGCAAAATAAATATATTTCATTTTTTCCTATCACTCTATTTCATAATGTGCAGGGAAAAAAGGCAAAATTATTTTAAATTTATATACATATATATCAGTACATGTATTCATTATCTCCAGGGAACATGAAAAAGAGTAGGTATAATAGAAATCCAAACAGATAAGAAACAAATCATGATATATCATACAAAATTGTACAAATCATACCTATCCTGTATATAATTGGGTTTACATTTGCCTACACAAAAAATTATGACATGAAAATATCACCAATATATATAGACAATGCAGACAGAACACTTCACTAGCTACTGTTATTGGTCTAAATGAGAAAGCTTGTGTTTGTAATCTGGTATATAATTCAATATATCTCCTCTCCCAGTCCCGCTTTCCCTAGGGAAAAATGAGAATTGGATATTTCTTACAATGCCCCTAAAGTGTCATACTTAAACAGATGTTATGAAGAGCTTCAGAGTCTCATGATACAAGTATGTCCCATTCATTATTTTTCCATAAATAATCTCACCTACTCAACTACCTTCTTGTCAACAGATCTGGCAAGACTCTCCGGATCTCCACCTTTTCACACAAGTTTCCAGGAACCCCAGGTCCTTATATTCCAAAAGAGGGAATTCTCCTTCTCCACCCAATCAGCTTCTCCACCAAGTAGAGAGAAAGGAAAGGTTTGATTAGCCTACTGCTGTTATTACTTTTCAACAGGGCTGATAATTGGCCCCAAGCGACTCCGGTCTGGGTCCAAATGCAGCTGCACAGGACCTCAAGGGAATATGAGCCTATATCAGGAAAGGGGACTCCGAGTCTGCAGCCATGCAGGGTATGCTCAATTCCCCAACCGGTTTCCCCATTGACAGCTAACCTTAATAAGAATGGAGTAAGCATTTTAGGCGGCATTTCCCTACTTGTTCTGGGATGCTAGACTTTGGGGTGGTAAGGATATTTTTTTAACTACTAAAATTATCTAATACTATCTGCATCTACTAGGCAATGTGATTGTGATTACTTTACTTAGTGAGGTTCATTTTATGCATCAAAACTTGCTGAAGCTCGCACAAGACTACTGCCCAAATGGTTCTAAGGGGTTCACAGCTGAACTCTGATGGCGGAGTCGGGTGGCGGCAGCTGAGGGAGATCTATGTGCAGTGACTGCATTAATTATATTCACAATGTTGTTTGGCTTTCTATTTCCACAATTTTTCATCACCCCAAATATAAACTGTGTCCTTCAAACGCAATAACTATTCCTTCTACTCTCCATTCCTAATAACTTCAAATCTGCTTCTGTGTCTATGGATTTACATATTAGTTTATGTGAAGGGAATCAAACAATGCTTGTCCTTCTGTATCTGGCATATTTCACTCAGCATAATGTTTTCAAGTTTCATCCACTGTGTGGCATGTATCAGAAACTTCTTCCTTTTCATGGTCGCATATCAGTCTGTGTGTGTGTGTGTGTGTGTGTGTGTGTGTGTATTCTTCCCACATTTTGTTTAATCATTTATCTGTTGATAAATAAGTCTTTGAATGTGTGTGTGACTGTGTTTAGGTATCATGCATTAAAAAAAAACAAATTACACAATAGATTAGAAAACTAAATTCACTATGGAAGGGGGTCAAGAAAACCTTTTTTTTTAATGTAGTAAAAAGGAGATGAGTGTCAGATAAAAAAACACTATGCACAATATTCCCTGTGAAATAGACTGCATTCTAACACACATACACACAAACGCACAATTAACATAATTGATATTCATTTAGATGATAATCTGCAAACCACCCTTAGAAAAAATATCTTGCACAATATACTGCATGATTCATAAGTCCTCAGATGCACCTAACTTTCACAAAATAAGGAGATTATAAAAATTCAATTATTTGGGAACTTTAAGACAAATAGCAATGGTAGGTTATGGAGTTACACCTCCATGATGTCACTCAAATATGAAGACTAAAGATTTGGTGAGTTGTTCCTTCAATAGTACCAAATTTCAACTTTGCTAATTCTCCAGGAACTTCTATTTAGAATTTTTCTCACATACATACATACATACGACACACACACACACACACACACATGCGCACACACAATAAAGATGCTAGAGAAATTGGTTTCCTCTTAGTCCTTGGCTTCCAGGGTAGTATTTCCAGTTGTAAATGACAGAGAAGTACAGATGAATGTCTCTTGTAACCACTTCAGTCATCTTGTGAGAGCTCTGTCTGAATCAGCTGTGCAGAAAACCATCCACTCCCAAAATGCATTCAACCAGATGGAATTCTACTACTACTTGACTGAACATGTTCTTCAGAAGGCAGAACTGATTAAATATATCATGTTTTCTGACATTAGAAGAGGCATTCTACCCAGTGGACCATGTAGGGGGGAAAAATCTATTTCATATAAAGTCTTGATCTAAATAAGTGTCAAAAATGCAATAAAATCTTCTCTACCAAAAGAAATGGGGGCTATAAATAGGGATTTCTGTTCTTTCTTTTCTGTTCAGGTCAATATGGAAGATGGTGAAAATAAAATATGGTGATTTTTCTCTGCTACAAGAGTTTTGCAGTTTTATGATATTGGAATTGGGTCTTGCTCTTTATGTACCTGCTTTAGAAAATCACCATGCTAACCTACATGTTAAAGGTATAATTTGCACAGAATTGTCCTTTCATTGACTTTCCATTTCGTGTTAGAAAATTTTACTGCTAAATCATAAAAGTGAGCCAAGTGTCCTTGACCTTCCGCTCTGGTTTTTTCCTATATTCTCTTCTTATGGAGTTGATTCTAACTTTTGACTACAGTTTTCACTGAATTCAAAGTCAATGTTAACAACCATAATTTACCTCATAAATTCATTTTCTTCTAGTCAGCCTGGAATGATTCAGTTAATATTCCAAAGGAGAGTCCTCATTCCTTTCCTTAACCTTCATTTCTTCCTATTCTGACTTCATTAGTTTGTACAATATATTTTTTCAATTAGTGTTTCATATGTTCATTGGCCATATACAAATAGTCCCAAATTCCGCCAACATTGCCTTATACATAAACAAGAAATTCAAAATAGATGATTTTTGAACTGTATTCTAACTTAAATATGACTTTGTATTTTCCTTGAAATAACTCATCTCTCTCCCTATCCCGTCATTTATCTGAGGTTATAGTCTTATCAATTTTTCTTCTGTCTCCTCCTCCTATACCACCTCCCCTAAGTACAAAACCACTGATGTATTTGTCATCCTGAAATTAAAATTTATCCATTTTTATCATACAAACAATCTTCACATAGCTTCACAGATTTCCATAGGATTAACTTCAGAAAATATAACTTGGTTCTATTTTTCCTATTCCCTTCTTATGCCCACTTAAAACAATCAGTCCTAATTCCTTATTCTGTCTTTTCTTCCCAGAATGTTCTCCCACGTAATTCCCATTTCTCATCTGAAAGAAAACTTCTTTGAATTTCTATTATATGATCATTTGCCCCATTATTTTGACTATATCTATCAAGATATCTATCTATATATCTACCTATCTATAGATATATCTCTCGAGATATCTATCTTCAGAGATATATCTATAGATAGATAGATTAGATTAGATTAGATAGATATCTTGTCACCTAAAACTATAGGTTCCTTGCTATTAAAAATATTTGTATAGCTCCAACTGCATCTGGGTCAGTTTATTTTTCAAGCAAATAGCACTAAGATAACTGAGTATCTACCTAACTAGTCCACATATGTATATCTTATCCACTGTACTGGATCTTAATTTCTTACATGGTAAATAGTGACCAAAACCAAATAAATCCTGAGAGGATAAATGCATGCCCTACTTTTTTTTTTTAAGTAGAATTACCCCTATTTAAATGAGTTTTGGGATAGAAAATGTTGTCAACTCTTGAAGTAGATTTACTGGCTCATATGGGACATGCTTTCCCGGGGATGCCTTTAAGAATGGCAAACATAACAGATCCATAATGTCCCTTCACAAATATTCTTGCAGTCTTAGCAGACAATTCTAAGACTCTTATTACATCTTGGCACATGAAAGATGCACAAGCAGTTTGGAGTCCCACTTCAAAATGTCCTGATATTAATATTACTGTTCAGTACAGACTTTGATAATGTATTAAGAACTGTATTGGCTAATACAATAATAACAAAATACAATGCTAATGAAACTTGATGAATGGACTCAAAACTTCCCCTACTGCTTTAACAGTATATTAAGGGCACTATAATACAATAATGATACAGTGTGATGGATGAGATCCATGTTATTATCCACACTTATGTGTATAAAAAGAAAGTGCCTTCATGCAGTTCGCACTAAGTTGAATATATCAAATGCTGTCACTGTATCAGCCAAAGTATATGTGATTGTTTGCTGACTTTCCCTCCTTACACTCATTACTTGGCATGAACTTATTGTAAATGAACCTGAAATCCTTTGCTCTTTTATAGAAAAGCACGGACAGAAGAGATGCCATTTGAGATGCTTTCCTGGGATAGATTTTAGAGAGTACCCTCAATCCTAAGATTGTTTGCTTCCCGTCTTCAGAATTGCTTGTAATTTTGGTAACTGGACTTGAGCAGTAATAGGTCTCTTTGTAAACTCCAAGTCTCAAAGTCTGTGACAAGAAATTCTAAGAGAAAACTTTGTTAGCAAATTGTGTTGGAGTCAAAAAGAATGAAAATAAACATCAGAATCATTTACCTCCAACACAAGTCGACTCTTTCTTCTGACTTTCTATTAAAGTTGATAATATCCATCAGACACTTAATTTCAAAAGCCTCATATCAGTCTTTCACTGAGCCCTTTGTACTACCCACACCTAACCCATTGTTATTTTCTAGCATATAACCTTGCAATAGCTCTCACATTTGTGTCTTCCTTCCTGTCTCATTCCAAACCCTGCCCTTATTTTGCAGCCTTTTTCATTTTTAAGGTTGAGTAATATAAAATTGTAAACAATATAAAATTTATTTTAATCTAAAATAAAATATATATAATATAAAATGTTATATAGAATATAACATTATATTGTATTATAATATACATCTATATTATATATAGAATAAAACATTATAACATATATATAACATATATATATATATAACATATATAACATAACATATATATATATATATATATATATATATATATATATATATATGTACTTTCTTTTTACTCATTCACCTGTTAATAGACTTATATAGGTTGTTTCCATATCTTGGTTATTCTGAATAATGCTGTTATGAATAGGGGAGTGTATCTCTTTAAGATCCTGATTTCAATTTATATATATATCCAGAATTTCTGGATTATATGGTAGTTCTACTTCTAAATTTTTGGAAAAATCTCCAAACTGTTATCCATACCTGCCGCACCATTTTATAATCCCACCAACAGTGATCAAGGGTTCTAATTTCCATACATCCTAACATTTGTTATCTTTTGTTCTTGTCCTTGTTTTTGTTTTTGCTTTGGTAATAGCCAACCTGACAGATGTGAGATGATGTCTAAGGTAGTTTTGATTTGCATTTCCCTGATAATTAATGTTGTTGAGTACTTTTTTAAATACTTGGTCCCATTTGTATGTCTTCCTTAGAGAAATGTCTATCTAAGTCTTTTGCCCATTTTTAATTGAGTTATTTGTTTTTGCTATTGAGTGGTAGGAGTTTCCTATATATCTAGGAAAATTATTATATTATGCCATATATTATATGCATATATTATACTTCATATATATATATATATATATATATATATAATTTGCAAATATTTTTTCCTTTTCCATAGGTTGTGTTTTCATTCTATAGGTTGTTTTCTTTGCTGTACAGATGCTTTGTAGTTTGATGTAGTCCCACGTGTCTATTTTTGCATTTGTTGCCTGTGCTTTGAATGTCATATGCAAGAAATTACTGTCAATACCAGCCTCTAAAGGATTTCCCCTGTGATTTCTTCCAGGAGTTTTATGTTTCAGCATAATCAATGGTGAAAAATTGAAAGTTTTTTTCTCTAAGATCAGGAATAAGATAAGGATACCCACTCAGAACTTCGATTCAACACAGTACTGGAAGCCTGACCCAGAACAATTCAGTAAGAAATAAAATAAATCGAAATCAGAAAGGAAAAAGTAAATTTATCTCTGTCTACTGTAGACATAATTGGATATGTAGGAAAGCTTAAAGATTCCTCAAAAAGGTTGTTGGAAAAATGAACAAATTCGGTAATGTTGCAAAACAGAAAATAAACGTATTTTAAGTGTCTGTTTCTACTGTCCATTCAAAACAGAAACAAATTACCAACAGCCTTGTAAAAAAAACACTCAGTCTCACAAACAGTAAAATACGTGCAAAGCAAAACTACAATAAAACATAATATTGCACTTCTGAAATTAAAAAATAAAGGATGATTAAGACCAAGCAGTGATCATAATCTACACAAATCATGATTCTCATGTTTGTTGTTGGGAATGTAAATTGGTATGGCATATTTGGACTGCATTGTGACAATATTCACCACAACTTAAAATTAGTGCCCTATGAACCATAAAGCAGACTCGCAATGATAGAGAACCCACTGAGGGCTGCTGGAAGAAAGAGGGCAGGCAATGGGCTAAATGGGTGATGGGTATTAAGGAGGGGCACTTGTTGTGATGAGCACTGGGTGTTGTATGTAAGTGATGAATCATTAAAGTCCACATGAGAAAACAATATTGCACTGTATGTTAACTAACTGGAAATTAAATAAAAACTTGGCTAAAAAAAGAATAATTGAGAAAAAAAATAGTGCCCGATAACTGAGGAAGACCACCATTGGGTATATATTGTTATGAGATTTGTTAGCCATGGATTCAAATAAAGATGATCACTGCAAAAGTATAATTTATCAGGGCATTTTTAATTAAACTATGTGTTTTGTCTCCCATCTAATATGTATGTGTGGTTGACTCTGGGGCATGAAACATACAGGGTACAGATTTTGTTTTAACCTTCATACAGGACTGGTACATTTTATGATTGCTTCTGTTTTCTCTCTGATGGAATTATAATCCTTGCATCATGGCCTTTTGTCCAGCTGAATGCACACTCAAGTGGTATTTGTGATGTCTGAGAAGAAGCTTATAACTATGTATGGTTATGGATGTCAACAGACTTATTGTCGTGATCATTTCATCATATATACAAATATCAAATCAAATCATTATGTTATGCACCTGAAACTCATATAATGTTTTATGTCAATGTACTATAGTTTAAAAAAAAAAGCTCAATTCTGGTCCCATCACTTATCTTCTTCCCTCTTCCATGGGACAGCTGTGTCCTTTGTAAAAAGTCTACTCCTTCAATCGGAATTGCATAACAAGGGAGACGTGCAGTTTATCTACAGCAAACCAAGCACTATAGAACATGAATAAAAAATAAATAAATCAACCTTTTTTTTTTTAATCTATCGGGGTTTATGAGTTAGTTGATACCATAGCACCACCTAGTTAAAAAAGGAGACATGCAATATGTAGTAAAAAAACCGAGGTTTGTAAATTGAGTCTAATTGGGTCTAAGATATGAAGTCTACTCTAAAAATACTGTGAATTTACTCAATTCATTCAAAGGATTCTGGTAAACAGAATCCTTGGTAAACAGATGAGCATAACACGAACGATTTTCTCCTGGGAAGTCAACCATTAGACCCCAAATGGCTCAGAATGAACCTCAGATCTGTAAGCACAGATTCTTATGTCCTTTTTTATTTTGCTGTTTAGTTGACCTCTCCAGAGAGATTTTTTAAATAAATTATAATAATCTATTTTCTGATGAGCTTGGTAATGATGTAATTTTCCTTTCTCTTAATTTGAGTACCTCTTATGACAGTAGCTTTCTGAAAATATTTCCATCATGAAAGTTATTTACTCTTGCATAATTACTCATTTAATTGTGTTTAGAATAAATTGACAGCGAATTCATTGTCAAATGGCACCTTATAGATCTGCAGTCACAGTGAGAATTTTCCAGTCACCTTATGTTTTCCCAGGCCAAGAAAAATGGTTGTAAGTTTGGATTCTAGCAACGGTTGTATCATTTGCCTTATTCTTTAGAGTTTCATATCCCTTGGAAGATATTTGTTAAGATGCATATTTTATTACATAAACTGAAAATTTAAATGTGCATATATGGCTGCATCAAATTTTGTCATACTGTAAATATCACTTTAGACTGTTTTATTCTTTTGTTTTTCCTATAAGGCATTTGGTTTCAAAGTTTTCATTCATTACGTTCAGGCTTTACTTGTGTTTGGAAAATTTTGTCTTTTTAAACTATGGCTTCAAAAATCTATAAAAGTTCTGATGAAATAATATCATGTTTACAAATCTTTCTTGAGAATCCCCCAAAACGTTTAAGTACACTCATATCCTCGCTCTAATGGATAAATATATATTTAACCTAAGTTATTTGAGGAAAAGGTGAAATTATCCATCATGAAACACAAGTGACCAAAGAAAAGGGCGTCAAATCACGACTGTATAATTTCTATTTCACTGCAATCAGGTAGAGTTCTTCATAATCAAGGACAATGTGTTTGCAGTGACACCATATGCATTTGGATTCTCCACCTCTCTTGAGCTCTCTCACTTGACCTCAAAAGTGCATGAAGCCTTATTGGATGTAGTCTGCACTCCTCACCCTCCCCTCCCCGCCCCTTTTCTTTTTCTCTCTTTGTGGTCTCTCTAGAAGACCTGCCTTAGCAATTGCTGCAGAATGAGAAGGGCAGAAAGGAAGCTCCCTCTTGGGTGACTGTCCTCTGAGGAAGCCTTGGCATTGGCTTCAGTGCTCTTTTTGAGGTCACGTAATCTATTAATTACAGCGAGATGCGTGAAAACAAACTGGCTCAATGTGTTTGAAAATCAACATTCTCGGGGTTCCCTGGGTGGCTCAGTCGGTTGAGCCTCCGACTTCAGCTCAGGTCATGATCTCACACTCCATGAGTTCGAGCCCCGTGTCAGGCTCTGTGCTGACAGCTCAGAGCCTGGAGCCCGCTTCAGCATCTGTGTCTCCCTCTCTCCCTGCCCCTCCCCTGCTCACATTCTGTGTCTCCCCCTCTCTGCCCCTCCCCTGCTCATGCTCTGTCTCTCTCTGTCTCAAAAATAAATAAAAACATTAAAAAATTAAAAAAAAAGAAAATCAATATGCTCTCTACTAGTTACACTGTATTAATCAAAATGCTAGTCCTCACTCTTGTCAGCCAAGACACCCTGAGGCCATGTAGGAAACCACTCCCTTGATTTTTGAGAGAATCTGACTCAAATTCCTGGCACAGAGTCATGTCCTTCCTATCATGTCTTTGATTTCAGCATTTTACATGGCTCTACTTCTCACTGAATTACATTCCTTCTGAACAGGGATTCTTAATTTTTTTTTTTCCTGGCACATTAAAAACAAAACATTTTCCTAAAACAGCTTTCTTAGTAAATATGTTGCTTCTAGATTTTTGCAAGTTATTATTCAATATTTTGAATGATATATAAAATTAAAAAGTACATAATTTACAGAAAACCTATTTACATTTCTAGAAAATATACATTTAAAATGTACACACACACACACACATATATATATATAAATGTGCATATTATGTGCATATATTTGCCAGCCTCCTATTTAACTACACCTGTACTTTTCACCAACCCTACCCTTCTCCTGGCTTTCAAACGAATTTTTTGTTCATATTCAAGTTTCAGAGATTATCAAGGGATGAATCCACACTAGCACCATATACTGCCTAAAATAAATTCTGGCAAATGCAGTTTTACAACATATGCAAATCTTTTACATAGATTATTTACCTTTGTTTTAGGTTAAAATCAGATCACATTATATGCTTTTTTCCTGAGCCCACACACATTTGCCTCCTACTTCGTAAGAGCTTATGTGAAATTATTTTTATAAGACCTTTAGTATTGTTTTCTGGAATCCTCTAAGATACTAATAAGTCAGGATAACCCAGGGAGTTGCAGCCAAGATCCACAGGGGCTTGTGTTTCCAAATGGGGTTGGTTAAAAATGACAACTCCATTGGTAGTTGATTCATATGAGAATCATGGGAATTTGATGAATAATTCACAAAATGCTGCATATATTTGGATCTATTTTTTATTTTATTTTACCTAATTTAATTTAATTTAATTTAATTTAATTTAATTTAATTTAATTTATTTTGAGAGAGAGTACAAGCAGGGGAGAAGGGCAGAGAGAGACAATCTTAAGCAGCTCCACACTCAGCACAGAGCCCAATAACATGGGATTTGATCCCACAATCTTGGGATTGTGACCTGAACTGAAATCAAGGGTAGGATGCTCAACTTACTGAGCCACCCAGGCACCCCGTGAATTCTGTTTTGAAACAGCAACAAACTATTACATATTGGAAGATTTCATCTCTTCTGGGTTACAAATGCCTCAGGGAAATTGTTGAGTGTGGTCCAAATTTTCTGTTTGTTGGGATTAATACCAAAGTCATGTCCAGTATATCTACAAGGGCCAACATAACAACATTTCTTTTCCCCAAGTCTCAAACTGCTCCTGAAGATTGTGGATCTTCTATGTTTCCACCAAGTAGGCATTCATTGTGAGTTTTATTTTGATGCTTTTGAGTTACTTCCTAAATGAGGATGAGGGGTATAATATAAACATAAATATAAAACACACAAACAAACTACTGTCCTGGGCCACATCCCTGTCATTCTTCTAGGTAATTCTCCTTATATTCCAGTCTATTGCAGTCTGTCCTTCCATCTCAAGCAGCTTAATTTGGAGTTGTGTATTAAGAAATATCCCTACCTTTCTAAAAGTAACTGATAAATATATCTCCCTGTTCTTCTATGATTATCAATAAGTTGTTACAGTATCCATGTAATCTTAAATGTATTTTCTTCCTTTTTTTCTGTTATAGTTTTTTCATTTCTATCAAAATACAAATTAGTTGCAATTAACAAAATCTCGCTGGTCACTGTACATTGTTACCACATTATCAATGGCCATGTAAGATCACCATACCAAGCATCAAAGAATGGCAGGTTTGGTACCTACTGGGTGATGAAAAAATCATGAGTGATAGGGTTATAGATCAAGTGACAATATTGTATATGGCTTTAGTACGAATTTTCATTTGTACTGTTACCCTAAGCTTTGCCTCCTAGACTGCTTACTGTACCGTAGAGAAATTATGCATAAATGTACTAACTAGAATTATTATTTCCCTTTTCCTTTTAAATTCATGCTTAAAATCAAGGACCAAAGACAATCAACTCTAGTATATTCTGACAATTATTTCTTGAAGCCTTATAAGCTAATATAAACAACTCACTTGTAATCAGTTCACAAAGTGAGTTGCTTAGAGTAGTTAATGAGTGCTTTTAGCTGTTTGTGTTTATAAACCTATTATTAATCCATTTCAATAAAATTATATAATCCCTAACCCTATTAAAGAATATCTTCAAGAAATCTAGTGAAAATGTTTTCCTCTTGGTGAAGATAAACGGGGGTTCTTTTGCAACACATGCTGTTGCCAGTGACTCAGGTGTATAGGGCTCATTTCCAGGTCTAAGCAAAAATAAATAGCTTTGCTTTCTTCTGAAGTGTAACTACCATGGATTTCAAACATCTAGAGACATTTTAATTAGATTTCTTTTTATTTTCCTTTTTCTGAAAGGAAAATGATTAAAATTCAAGAAATCAAGTTGTTTGTTTTCATTAAACCATAATGACATCCTGAGGACAATTTATTCTTTGTGTCTCTCAGATGCAGCATATTACACAGAAGTCAAAGAAAAGGAAGACGAATACAGAGTGTTTTATGTGTATACAAAATTTCTTCCCAAAATGTTCATTTTTGAAAGTTTTGATACTCAATGAGGAGAAAATACGCTGTGTTTTTCATTACTGGCAAGAATCTGCAGGTCACTTGAAATTAAAAGCATTCAGATAGACAGTTACGTAGATGTACAAAGTAATATTCTGTTTTGTGTAGCCTCTCTTGTAGAAAAAGATGTAAAACTGGGAAAGAAAAAGAGATTTCAGGAGACAATATTCTATTCTCCATGTTGACAATGAGACAATTGTAAGCCTAAGTAAATGAATCCTAATTTCTATATAATTGAGTTTTACAAAAGCTGGATATCTATCTATCTGTGTCTCTATTTGTGCTCCTAAAAATAAAGTTGTCTTCAGGTTAAACCTATTTGATGGAAGTACAGGAAAACCTTGGTTTGCGAGCATAATTCGTTCCAGAAACATGCTTGTAACTCAAGGTGCTTGTATGTCAAAGCAAGTTTCAAGAACCGTTGGCTCAGTTGTGATCATGTGACATTTGGCATCATGTACTACTGTCACATTGAAAGACATTGCTCATTTATCAAGTTAAAATTGATTAGAAATCTTCACTCATCTTGTGGAACACTCACAAACCAAGTTACTCTCAATCCGAGGTTTTACTCTGTTAGCCTTCATTTCACCATCACATTCAATAAGCCAGTGCTGTAAGTAGTATTTATGGCGAATATTTTTTACAATTTTTATTTAAATTCCAGCTGACGTACAGCGTAATATTAGTTGCAGGTGTAGAATTAGGTGGTTCATCACTTACATACAACACCCAGTGCACATCACAAGTGCCGTCCTTAATACCCATTACTCATTTAGTCCAAACCCTACCCACCCCCCTCCAATAACCATCAGTCTGTTCTCTGTGGTTAAGAGTCTGTTTCTTGGTTTGCCTCCCTGTCTCTTTCTCTCTTTTTTAATCAAGATTCAAGTTACTTAACATACAGTGTAGTGTTGGCTTCAGGAGTAGAATTAGTGATTCATCACTTACATATAACACTTACATATAACACCCGGTGCTCATCCCAACAAATGCTCTTTTTAATGCCCATCATCCATTTAGCCCATCCTCCCACCACCCTCCTTCCAGCAACTCTCAGTTTGTTAACTACAGGTAAGAGGCTCTTATGGTTTGCCTCCCTCTCTGTTTCTATCCTATTTTATTTTTCCTTCTCTTCTCCTATGTTCACTTGTTTTGTGGCTTGAATTCCACATATGAGAACTTTAAGATACAAAACAGATGAGCATAGGGAAGGGAAGCAAAAATAATATAAAAACAGGGAGGGGGACAAAACATAAGAGACTCTTAAATACAGAGAACAAACAGGATTGCTGGAGGCATTGTGGGGGAGGGGTAAATGGGTAAGGGGTATTAAGGAAACTACTCCTGAAATCATTGTTGCACTATATGCTAACTTGGATGTGAATTAAAAATAAATAAATAATTTTTTAAAATTCCACATATGAGTGACACTATATATTTGTCTTTTTCTGACTTATTTTCATTAGCATAATACATTCTAGTTCCATCCACGTTGTTGCAAATGGCAAGATTTTTTTCTTTTTGATTGCTGAGTAGTGTTTCATTGTATACATAGATACCACATCTTTATCCATTCATCAGTTGTGGACATTTGGGCTCTTTCCACACTTTGGGTATTGTCAGTAGTGTTGTTATAAACATAAGGGGACATATGTACCCCCTTCAAGTCAGTATTTTTGTATCGTTTGGATAAATACCTAGTATTGCAATTGTTGGGTCGCAGGGTAGTTCTATTTTTAACTTTTTGAGGAAACTCCGCATTTTTTTCTGGAATGGCTGTACCAGTTTGCATTCCCACCAACAGTGCAAAAGCATTTCCCTTTCTCCACATCCTCACCAACATCTGTTGTTTTCTGAGTTATTAATTTTAGCCATTCTGACAGGTGTGAAATGTTATCTCATGGTGGTTTTGATTTATATTTCCCTGATGATGAGTGGTGTTGACATATTTTCATGTGTTTGTTAACCATCTGGATTTCTTCTTTGGAAAAGTGTCTATTCATGTCCTCTGCCCATTTCTTCACTGGATTAGTTAGTTTTGGGGTGTTGAGTTTGGCAAGTTCTTTATAGATTTTGGATACTAACCAATTATCCAAATGTCATTTGCAAATATATTCTTCCATTTCATCAGTTAAGTCTTTTAGTTTTATTGATTGTTTTCCTTTGCTGTGTAAAAGCTTTTTATCTTAATGAAATCCTAATAGTTCATTTATGCTTGTGTTTTCCTGGCTTCGGGAGACATGTCTGGTGAGAAATTGCTATAACCAGCAACAACGAGGTTGCTGCTTGTGTTCTCCTCTAGGATTGTAATGGTTTCCTGTCTCACATTTATATCTTTCATCCATTTTGAATTTATTTTTGTGTGTTGTATAAGAAAGTGGTCCAGGTTCGTTTTTTTACATGTTGCTGTCCAGTTTTCCTAACACCATTTGTAGAAGAGACTGTCTTTTTCCATTGGATATTCTTTCCTGCTTTGTCAAATATTACATGCCCATATTGTTGTGGGTTTCTTTCTGGGTTTTGTGTTCTGTTCCATTAATTATGTGTCTGGTTTTGTGCCAATACCGTACTGTTTTGATCACAACAGCTTTGTAATATAACTTGAAGTCTGATATTGTGATGCCTCCAGTTTTGCTTTTCAAGATTTCTTTGATCATTCAAGGTCTTTTCTGGTTCCATACAAATTTTAGGATTGTTTGTTTTAGCTCTGGAAAAAACGCTGGTGGTATTTTGATAGAGATTGCATACAATGTGTAGATTGCCTTGGGTTGTATGAACATTTTAACAATATTGTTCCTCCAATCCATAAGCATGGATTATTTTCCATTTCATTGTGTCTCCTTGAATTTCTTTCATCAGTGTTGTATAGTTTTCAAACACAGATCTTTTACCTTTTTGGTTAGGTTTATTCCTAGGTTTTTTGGTGCAATTGTAAATGGGACTGATTCATTGATTTCTCTTTCTGCTGCTTCATTGTTGGTGTATATAAATGCAACAGATTTCCATATGTTGATTTTGTATCCTGTGACTTTACTGAATTCATGTATCACTTCTAGAAATTTTTTGGTGGAGCCTTTTGAGTGTTCTATACAGAAGTATCATGTTGTCTGCAAATAGTGAAAGTTAGACTTCGTCCTGGCTGATTTGGATACGTTTTGTTACTTTTTCTTGTCTGATTGCTGAGGCTAGGACTTCAAGCCCTACATTAAATAATAGTAGTGAGAGGGGACATCCCTGTTTTGTTCCTGAACATAGAGGAAAAGCTCTTAGTATTTTCCTATTGAGGTTCGGTTTTTCATATATGGCCTTTATTGAGGGTCTTTATCATGAATGGATGTACTTTGTCAAATGCTTTTTCTTTACCTACTGAAAGGATGTATGGTTCTTATCCTTTCCTTTATTAATGTGATATGTCACATTGATTGATTTGTGTATATTGAACCACAGTTGCAACCCAGGAATAAATCCCACTGGATCATGGTGAATGATTCTTTTCACATACTGTTGAATTTGATTTGCTAGTATTTTATTGAGAATTTGTGCATCCATGTTCATCAGGGTTATTGGCATGTAGATCTTTTTTTTTTTTTTTAGTGGAGTCTTTGTCTAGTTTTAGTATCAGGGTAATTCTGGTCTTAAAATTAATTTGGAAGTTTTCCTCCATTTCTATTTCTGGCAATAGTTTGAGAAAAATAGGTATTAACTCTTCTATAAATGGTTGGTAGAATTCTCCTGTGAAGCCATCCGTCCCTGGACTTTTGTTAGTGGGAGGTTTTTGATTACTGAATCAATTTTTTTGCTGGTATCAGTCTGTTCAGGTTTTCTATTTTCATTGGTTCCATGTATTTTTTTTTTTTTTATTTCTTCTTTGATTCCTTGGTTGACCTATTGACTGTTTAGTAGGATGTTCTTTAGGCTCCATGCATTTGTGGTCTTTCCAAAATTCTTCTTGTGGTTAATTTCTAGTTTCATAGCATTGTGGTCAGAAAATGTTCATGGTATGATTTCATATTTTTTTGTACTTGCTGAGGCCTCATTGTGCCTAGTACATAATCTATTCTGGAGGCTGTCCCATGTGCACTTGAAAAGGATGTGTATTCTGCTGCTTTAGGATGAATATATTTGTAAAGTCCATCTGATCCAGTGTGTCACTCAAAACCATTATTTCCTTGTTGATTTTCTGCTTAGATGATTTGCCCATCGATGTGATTGCTGTGTGAAGTTTCTCTACTATTACCTCATTATTATCAATAAGTTCCTTTATGATTGTTATTAATAGTTTCATATATTTGGGGCCAATTATGGGCATATAAATATTTACAATTGTTAAATCTTCTTGTTGTATAGCCCCCTTCATTATGATATAGTGCTCTTCTTCAGCTCTTATAACAGTCTTTGGTTTAAAATCCAGTTTGTTTGATATAAGTATGGCTACTTCAGTATTTTTGTTTTGTTTTGTTTTTGATGTCCATTTGCATGAAAACTGCTTCTCCATTTCCTCACTTTCAATATGCAGGTGTCTTTAGGTCTAAAATGGGTCTCTTATAGGCAGTATATAGATTTTTTTTAATCCATTCTGACACTCTCTATGTCCTTTGATTAGACTGTTTAATCCCTTTACATTCAGAGTATTTATTGCTAGATATGTAGTTATTGCCATTTTATAACTTGTTTGTGGTTGTTTCTGGAGATTTTAACTGTTCCTTTCCAGTCTGTGTCCCTTTTGGTCTTTTCTTTCTGCTCAAAGATTCCCCTTTAATATTTCTGGTAGGGCTAGCTTAGTGGTCATGAACACCAGGTTTTTCTTTGTCTGGGAAACACTTTATCTCTCTTTCTATTCTGAATGATAGATAGACTTGTTGGATAGAGTGTTCTTCGCTTCAGATTTTTCCCATTGAGTACATTGAATATATCATGCCACTCCCTTCCGGCTTGTCAAGTCTCTGTTGACAAATCTGCAGCTAGCCTTACTGGTTTTCCTTCGTAAGTTGATTATTTTTGTTGTTTTTAATATTTTTTTCTTTATTAGTGTATTTGGCAAGTTAAAATTTTTTTTTAACGTTTATTTATTTTTGAGACAGAGAGAGACAGAGCATGAACAGGGGAGGGGCAGAGAGAGAGGGAGACACAGAATCTGAAACAGGCTCCAGGCTCTGAGCGGTCAGCACAGAGCCTGACGCAGGGCTCGAACCCACCGACCGTGAGATCATGACCTGAGCCGAAGTCGGACGCCCAACCGACTGAGCCACCCAGGCGCCCCATGGCAAGTTTAATTACAATATGTTTTGTGTTTACCTGCTTTTGTTGATATTTTAAAAGTTTTTATTTATTTATTTTGAGAAAGAGAGACAGAGAACAAATGGAGGAGGGGGAGAGAGAGAAAGAGAGAAAGAGAGAAAGAGAGAAAGGCAGAGAGAGAGAGAGAGAGAGAGAGAGAGAGAGAGAGAGAATCCCAAGCAGGCTCTGAACTCTCTGCTGAGCCTGACATGGGGCTCCATTCCATGACCATGAGATCATGATGACCTGAGCTGAAATCAAAAGCCAGTTGCTTAATCAACTGAGCCACTCAGGCACCCCTGGTTTTGTTGACTTCTATAGGAGTTCTCTGTGCCTCCTGGATATGGATGTCTGTTTTATTCCCCAGATTAGGGAAGTTCTCTGCTATTATTTTCTCAAATTAATTTTCTGTCCCCCCTTTTTTTTTATCTTTTTCTGGGACTCCAAGATATGAATGTTATTACATTTGGTGGAGTTAGTGAGTTCCCTAAGTAACTCATAATCCATATTTTTTTCTTTCATTCAGCTTCATTATTTTCCATTATTTTATCTTCTATATCACTTATTCACTTCTCTGCTTCTTTCATCCTTGTGGTCATTACATTCAGTCTGTTTCAAATTCAGTTATTGCTTTTTTCATTGCTGACTGATTATTTTTTAACACTTTTATCTCTGTCTTCAGGGCCTCCCTGAAGTCCTCCATTCTTTTTTCAAGTCCAATAAGTATCCTTTTGATTGTTGCTGTAAATTCTCCATCAAGCATATTACTTACATGTTTTGATTAGATCTCTGGCCATGACCTTATCTTGTTTCTTTTGGGATGAATTCCTATGTTTGGCATTATGTCTAGGTCTCTGTCTTCTGTGTTTTAGAAAAGCCTATTCTGTTTCCTGTTCCTGAGAGTAACTTATGAAAAAGAGGTCATATAATGTCCAGGGACTGGTGCTTCAGGGAGTGTCTCTGATGTGTGTGTTGTGTGCTTCATTGCTTTGGTTTGGCTGTTCTATCATTCAGGTCAATCATCTGCAGAGGCTCTCCTTGCCTGCAGTGGGCAGTGTTTTGATGTTGGCCACAGTTTGGTGAGTTTTAACTAAGTGTTCTGTGATCTGCTTGTTAAATGAGACCGGATGTTACTTCTCTAGAATTGAAGACTTGCAGAGCTCTCTAGTTGGAGATGTGGTGTGTGCAGGGGTTTCTGCTGGTCTTCTGGGGAAGGGACCCACTTTGCTGGAACTGAGGCTAACTTGACGGAAGAGGGCAGTACCAGAAGAGTGCAGGGGGACAGAGCATGGTGTAAGCATGTTAGGCAGCCAGTGTTCATGCTGTGCTGTTTACTGACACGGTTTATGCTGAGGGGCAATGGAGGGAAATAGCGCCAGCCAGCTCCTTTTTCCATGGAAAGGGATCTCCCCTGCTTGCTCCATTCAGAGAAGGAGTCCCAGAAGAACAAATAATTCCCCCTTGTGCATCCCTGGCATTTTTCAGATCACCATTTTCATGCTGTCTCTAGGCTGCTTGCCTGCCAGAAGCAGCACAGTGCACTTTGGGCTCTATCCTAAACAAGCCTACTGACTTTTAAAACTTCCAAATTTAGGGATGTGCTGTTGTGGGGAGCTGCACTCATCTTGCACTCAATCTTGTGGGATTGAGCCCTGCAACAGGCTCCACACTAAGCCTTAAGATTCTCTCTCTCTCTTCCTCTTCCCCTCTCTCCCACTCTTTGTCTCTCTTTCTAAAATTAAAAAAAAAAAAAAAAAGAAAAACAAACCAAAACAAAATATCCCTTTTTCACACGAATCTTGATTATTTCAATCATTCAGAAAAACACCTTCTAAATTAATTATATGCTCCAGGTCAGGGGTTGGGAAAATATAGCCTGTATGCTGTTTTATAAAGTTTTATTGGAATACAGCCACACCTATTCATTAACTTCTTGTCTAAGGCAGTTTTCATACTACAATGGTAAAGGTAATTGTACTGACAGAAATCCTATAGCCCACAAATATCTGGCCCTTTGCAGAAAAAAGTATGCCAAATTTGCTATAAAGATCATGAATTTTATATATTATTTTTTTCTGTTTTCTGAATGGAACTTTTTACTATAATTTTGTAAGCCATTGCTATCAACAAAACTACCTCAAATCCATTGGTATAAAACAACAATGTGTTACTATTGTTCATGGTTTTGCATTTCATTTAAACTTTATTCTATTGTCAGAAGAACTCAAGCATGCAGATGTGGGCTGAGTCAGTGTCCCTTAATGTCTAAGAGGCCAGGGATCAGCAACTTTTCTGTGAAGGACTAGATGGTAATTATTTTAGGCAAGGCTCTTCTGGGCTTTTACAAGATAGAACAGAAGTGTGCACATCCCCTTGGGTCTAGGTTTGGGTATTGATGATGAAAAGTTGGCCACATTCTTTTGGCCAAAGCAAATAATAAGGGCAGCCCATATCTGAGGGCTGGGAAAATAATCTTCAATTCTTGATAAGAAGAGCTGTAAAATCCATTGTAAAAGTTAGATACAGTAAGAGATTTTTTTGAGGGGCTATTTTTGCAATTCTTGACTGTCATACTTTTCCTATTCTCTCTCCTCTACTCTACATTTATTCACATACCTTTCAGCTACATGTAGTAAATACCACAATCAAGATGCAATAAGGAGTACTTGCACATACAGAGTTCATGAAATTGGAACTAAATGCAGTAGCAGCATGTAACTTTTCTCATATCGCAAAAGAGTGAGTGGTCTTTTCTTTCTTTTTTTTTTTAAATGTGTATTTATTTTGGGAGAGAGAGAGAGAGAGTGAGCATGAGCAGGGGAGGGGCAGAGAGAGAAGGAATCTCAAGCAGATTCCTCACTGTCAGCACAGAGCCCCATGTGAGGTTCAATCCCACGGACCACAAGATCACAACCTAAGCCAAAATTAAAAGTTGGATGCTTAACCAACTGAGCCATCCAGGTACCCCATGAGTGGCCATTTCTAAAATCATAAACTTTATTAATGGGAAGAAGAATGAGAGTGGATATTTGGCATCCTCTGGTATAGACACTACACTACAAGTCTATTCTATTGATGTTTGACACCCAAGTTCAAACCCCACTCTCCTCCCACTCTCTTCCATTCCTCTCTCCAATTTTACCAGATATTTGTAAGGTATTGACCTTTCTCCATGAAACCCTATACTTGAGTGGGGGCAGACTGGGCTAAATCCCCAGGGGTTAGATACTGGCTGGCCTAAGCCAGTTAAGGTCCTGGCACTATTCTAGTTAGTTATTTGTTAAGATCAAGGGCATAGAAGACATTTTCTGGAGATTGAGGAAGGTGTGCTGGTGTTAATGGGAATATTTTTATAATAATTGAGATGAGAAAGAGAGATGATTTATCTTCTGGATTTTGCTATGTCAAAATATGGTGTCCTGAGCTATGACAGCCATCTTCTGGAAATTTAGGCTGAAGACATTGCCAACATAAAACAGCATAACTGACAGATTAAAAAAATAGTCTGAGTGTTAATGATGTCACTGAGATATGCAAATGTAGAGGTACCTAATTCTGCTCTTATGTACATGTATATTAATATATTATTATCTGATTAGTTAAGAAATTATGTTTTTTTTCATACTTGAATTCAAAAGCATTCTAACTGAAATCACCTCACTCAAAGCATAATAATAATAATAATAATAATAATAATAACAACAACAACAACAACAACGACAACAGTAGCAGCAACAAAAACTGGATGTAAAGAAAGTCTGGTCTATGAATACCAAGTACTCAAAGGAGGAAAAGTATGTTAAAAAGGGATAGAGTGTGGGATTACATGTTGGGTGGGGTGGGTGACGAAATTCAAAGATGAAGCTAGAAGGAACTTTAATTCACCATTAACACCCATGGCAATCCAAAGCAACATCTAATTCTATTAGAGTTTTCATGGAAGTGGAAGGCCTAGAGTAGAAAAGTGTATCAACAAGTTGCACAGAAGGATGGAGGGATAGACCTTGCAAAGAAAGTTCATGCCCCTAATCCAAAAAAGAAAATGCACACAATATTTCAAAAGCAAGACAGCTTTTACAACTGAGACAAAATTTTGGTCAAAATCAGACTATCCAAAAATGTAACAGTGAATTACATAGTAAGGGCAAACCTTCTTAAATCTTCACTATGCAAGGTCGGATTTAAAGAGAGGCTACAGTTTCATGTGAAAGTCAAGCCTGCCCAGCTGGTAAGACAGGAGGAATTCAGAGCGGGGGCACCAAGAAGACTCTTGAAGGTGGTTCAGATCTAGAGCACGTACAGTGATGGCCCTTGAGAGAACGCCTACCATATGTACAGGTGAATGTCAATATCTCTCAGGATAAATAACCAAGCTTTTAAAGACTGAAGAATAATGGAGGCATGACACAAATATATTAGAAAACCATGCTAGTGTATTCCCACTCTCAAATGGTATAAAAATATTTTAATATGGGATTGAAAATCCCCCTTTAAATTCTTTTTTAAATTTTTTATTTATTTTTGACAGAGAGAGAGAGAGAGAAAGCACAAGAAGGGGAGGGTCAGAGAGAGAAGGAGACACAGAATCTGAAGCAGGCTCCAAGCTCCGAGCTGTCAGCACAAAGTCCCACATGGGGCTCAAATTCATGATCTGCCAGATCATGACCTGAGCTGAAGTCGGACGCTTAAAAGACTGCGCCACCAGGCGCCCCTGAAAATCCTCCTTTTATTTAAACCCATTATATGTTTCAGCTTTCAATATTTTTGACAATTACCATAGTATGTATTTTTGCGGATATTTATATGTTGCTTAATTTCTATACTAGACTGTAACTTTCGTAAGAGCAGAAAATCTATTTCCCATATAGGGAAAGGTCCCTAAAGAGTTCCTTATGAATGTGAAATTTTCTCCATTTCATCTTAAGGAAGGGGAGGAAACAGAACTCAATTTTACATAAAGCTCATACATAAAAAAAATTGAAATTGTGATAGGTAAGTAAGATCCAGAATAACATTTTATCTGACTTTTGCTTTACTTTGGAAAAGGTTAAATGTGGCCTAAAAAGACATTAATTCACATACCATCAAAATATTTTTAAAAAGGAAAACAAAAGGACTTTACTTACTTCGAGAAAACCAGTGGCATCTGGTCTAGCATGATATAAAAAGGAAAACTATAGAAAGCCTGGGTCTCCAGGAAAAAATAGCAATGTCTAAAATCAATAAGCACTTGCCACATTGTAACAAGGATATTGTATTGATTTTTCAAACTTCAGTCTGTGCTCATTTAGAAACTTACTATTTGGTGTATGTCTATAGACTTTTATTAATATATATGTAATATAATATTCAACTTGCCAGCTATCCAGATAAATGATTTGAAACTGTAATGATCAGCATAGCCCACATACCATATGTAACAATGGGTTTCTCTTACAATTGCTGTGAAATCTTCATATTATGATCCACTTTGTTACCAATAGTGCATACACAGAAACACACACACATTAAGAGTAAACCTCAGAATTTTAAAATATGATCAAGTGTTGCTTTCAAGGAAACTTGGACATAAGCATAGATCTTCACAAAATATTTTGGGCAAAGGTTACTGAATATATCATTGGCTACCCTCACTTTCTGACTAAATTTAATAAGGTATTTTGAGAATTGAGTGTCTCTGTTTACATGGTCATATAAAACCAGCAGTTTCTTTAAAAGTCTGAAACCATGATTACAGAAAAAGATAAAATTAATAACTTGATACAAACCACTGGGCCATGTCGAAAGTACTTCCTCTCACGAAATTTGGTTTAGAAATTTTAGATAAGATTGAGAGAATCCATTACTATGATTCTACTGCGGTACTGTGGATACATATTATAGAACTATTCAAAATAGCTATCTAGAAGTTAAAAGTTATCCAACATTCAGTCGCATTCATTTTTTCCTTTTTAATTAGATAAGCCATATGTTTGTACCATAACCATTTAAAAAATAAATTAGAATAAAAGCAATAAAGAAACATTAACTGAGATCTTACAACCTAGATATAACATTATCATGGCAATATATTTATAGATATTTTCCTAGATATATGCACACATACATAAACCCATAAAATTCAATGATAAAAATATGATTTAAAAAATCCATTTGTCTCCATCTATATCATAAATACTAAAAGAAACTACTAACTGCTACTGTCTAAACTGAGAAAGGCAACACACTTTTTTCAACCCTACTCATTATATGATTGCTAAAAGAACAAGAATCACATTAGTTAAAAGAACAGAATAATATAAGTATTTTACAGCATTTATTATTTAGTTTTTTCAAAGATGTTTTATCCTTTGCACTATGGTAAGTTTAAGCTAGAAGAATGACCTAAACTAATTTTAAAGATTACTAACTCTTGATCCTTTCACAATTTTGACTCCCTTTTATTAAATTCTTTATTTTGACAAGTCTCTCAGAAGTCTACAGTTACATCTTTAAGTAATGTTTTATCACCCTTGTTATCTGAGTGTGTCTGGACACAGTGAGAAAGTCTAGAGTCACCAATATGCACATATGTTGGGGTACTTTATTCTTTGGAAAACTATATTTTCTATTTTTCCTTATTCCCATTCATAGGTAGCTCTTTTTTGTTTTTCAAATTTTTTTTAACGTTTATTTATTTTTGAGACAGAGAGAGACAGAGCATGAACGGGGGAGGGGCAGAGAGAGAGGGAGACACAGAATCGGAAACAGGCTCCAGGCTCTGAGCCATCAGCCCAGAGCCTGACGCGGGGCTCGAACTCACGGACCGCGAGATCGTGACCTGAGCCGAAGTCGGACGCTTAACCGACTGAGCCACCCAGGCGCCCCTGTTTTTCAAATACATACATGTGACCTTGTTTCTTCTTTTTATCCCCGTACCATAATTTTTTTAAAAAACCTGTGTCTACGTTCTTTCCACTTGTTTGACCAGTATGCTGGAATTCTCTTCACTTTATGCACCGAAGGGAATTTCTTACCACATATTTTTGTCAGCTATGTTATTTCGGTTCATCTTCAGTGGCAGTTACTAGAAGAAAGGATCTAAGATCATGTCCTGTATTACATGTACTATTTTCAACTATATTAAGTGATATGAGTTCACACCAATGTCATCTAATCTAATCCAATACTACATGTTAGCTTAGCCTTATCCCCTTTGCTTGTCTGTAACCTCCCTCAATAACAAGACACTTTTATTTGGATATTAAAGGAAATAACCCCTCGCCAAAAACAAAACAAAACAAAACAAACCAAAAAGACAGACAGAGAGAGAGAGAGAGAGAGAGACCTAAGTTTCAACTCTGTCATTCATTTATGTAAATTTCAATTCCATGAAACAGGTATATGTATTCAGAATTAATACATAATCCTTCAAGAAAAGACATTACCTATTTGAGTACTGTGCTTCTATACAATTCCTTTTGCCTTTATACTTACAAAATCCACTTATTTCTAAAGTTACTTAGGTCAACAACTCTCCCACACCCTTCAGTGAGCCAATTTAATATATTTATAAACATTAGATTATCTTCTTGTAGTGTGCATTCTGTCCTAAGATCCCCCAAACTCTTAAATGTTTTGCATACTTTAAGATTCAATTTTGTGCTGTAAAGTTTTATGAATTTTGAAAAACGCATAAAACATATCTATTGGGAAATAATATAAGTGCATATGAATTTTAACTCTATTATCCACATTATTATTATATTAGAAAGAGAAAATAAAATAAAATTTTTATTTGCCTCAAAGTAACTATCCATTGGGAGATTCTGTTATGAATTTCATATACATAAGTATAATTAAGTATAATTATAAAAATTAATTTTTAAAAAAGTTGTCAAAGTGCGATAAAACATGTGTTCATTGGGAAACAGTACTAAAAAATCTTGGTTTATTGTCTGTGTTTTTCCTTGCATCTGAAAAATAAAGATCTTCTTTTTAATTGAATTAGATCACTATTTTTGCATAAATTGCCATATTGTGTAATGAAACATCCATATTTGAATTGATATAAGTTCTATAGATATATCCTGGTGATTATTAACATCTCAAGAGAAGAAAACTGTAGTGGACTCAAGTTACTGTTTTTTTTTTTTTACCCAAAACATCATAGATAAAATAGTTAAGTATTATACTCATTAAAATTAATCTAGTATATTTGTAAATAAACGTGATTATTTCATACCACTCTATCTGTTTGAACAATTTTTCAGAAACAAAATTGATCTTGGCATTTACATTCAGAGTTATTGGCATTATGTCATAGAATAACACTGCCTTAAAAGATGAATCACATACCGTATTTCTGCTGTGCTTATTGATTATCCTTCAGCATATAAAGAACTTGTAAGGTTAAAAAGCATTTAAAGATTTATTACCAGTATTGATCTACTTTTTTTTTTTTTTTTGTGGTGCTGAAAGCAAATATAAATCCAGTTCCAGCAAAAGATACAGTAAACATTATTGTTTAAACACCAGAATTTACCAATTTAGGGGATGTTTTCACTATATGATAAAATGTATTATTTGCTACTGGTTACATATATGGATTCTTATTTCATTATCAAGATTTATCACCTTGTTGGTGCTTATTATTGATTTAGTAAAAACTAAACAAATCTCAGCTCCAGCCCATGGAATGTTTCCTTGATTATGGGTATGCTATTCTTAATTCAGCTTAACCAACCCAAAACATGATAAGGATAATCTTTTAGAATGGAAGAAAAATACTCTTTAGCTCTATCTCTACTTCATCTATATCTAAATATTTTGTTTTCTCTTTCAATACCTGTGTATTACATTTAATGAAAATACAATGTATCTGCATGCCATATTTTATCACATTTATCCCATGTATATACTGTATATGTACATACATACATATTTGTATATATATTTAAAATAATTTTTGTGCATAAAAACACATACTTCCCATATGCTCTAGAGGGCTAAAATTTTAATGTGACGTTTTAAATACATCTTTCTGTATATCTAGCTTATATTTTTTATGTGAGCATTACAATCATTACTCGAAATTAGAAGATGAGTTAAGAGAGCTGAAACACTTTCCCTCCGTAACTCTGGACCTAAGACAAATGGAAAATTGATATAATCTATCACATTAGCACATGTAGGGGTGGGTACAGACCACGCTTTTAGTTTTTCTTCTGTACCAAATATACAGTTCTCATACTATATGGATTAAGTAGGCCAGGCACAGCGTTTTAATCAGGAAGCTAGACATTTTCATTAGATAATTGATATTTACCATTGTATCATGCTCTCTAAGAATAGTCGTCTCAGAGATGGCAAAAACACATCTGTACAAACAGAACTAGAAGTTGCTTCACGCATTTGTAATATCCAAGCTATTGAGTGTTAATGGCCTTCTCTGAAAGAAGTACATATTTCTCTTAAACGAGGCAATGTTATAATCATGGATAAATGGTGTTTATTATGCACTTTCACACAACTAACGCTTGATAGACATAAAGAACAAAAATGTTCAAAAATTCTCTAGACTCGACAACAAAAGGAATAGTGAAAATATTTCCAATTTCTTTTATGTAAATGCATACCCAACAGAAAAACTGGAGTATTTCTGAAAAGCAGTCATAACATATCAATTGAAAGAATTGCAAATCAAACAGACATGGATCTAACAGAAACCAACATCTGTAGGAATGAAAAGCCAGTATTTTGAGATTATTTTTTAAATGTTGTAGCATATAAGATCACTGCTTTTTGAACTCTGAAAATAGGACCTCCACCTATGACATTTTTTTAATATTCTTTGAAAGGTCAGATAAATGTCATTTCATATTTCAGACTAAGTGCAGATGACCAGCTGTATCTGAAAAGTGATTTCATTACTTCCCCTTATCCAGTGCTCACATTCCTTCACACTCACCAAGATGTGGTCTGTCGGATGTTCTCACCTTTCCTGTTTGTGGTGGAGTCCACTTCGACCTCCTCTACCTCTCTGCCCAGACCATTTCATGGTCAGCAATTTCATGTGCTTAAGAAATCCATCTCGGTCATTCTGTTGTCCCTGTCTTGGCAGCTGCAGACTATGGGTCGACTGCCATTCCCACTTCTGCTTCCAAAATGCCAGAATTTGTGAAACATGTTGCCCTCCCTCACGCACACATTTTCTTTTTTACTAGAAAGTAATACAATCTAATCAATTAGTCCCATAGTAATGGACTGAACATGTGATGTCCTACAATGGTTCTATTTATTTCTAATCAGCCTTGTTCTTAGTTCCCAGGGTACTGCTTCTAGACCTTTCTCAAGAGCTGCTTCCAAATCTCTTCAGCTCGTTAAGCCCTGAGGATCAGGTGTGTTTTCCTCTTCCCCTTTTAAGTCCTTTCTGCACACTTTCCTGAGAAGATCAAGAACATTCAATGTGCTCTCTCTCAACTTTAATTATATGTCTTATATTATGTCTTTGTGATTTCAACATTTTTTTTCACTTTTTTTTTTCTGTGTGGAGAAAAAGGAGGACGACGGGGGAGAGGGGGAGGAGGAGGAGGGAGAAGGAGGAAATAAATTTACACATATAATATATATATATATATTATTTATAATTAAATATATATAATATATAATATACAATATATAATATATAATATAACTATATACACACACACACATACACACCACCCACATAAACACACACACATGCATGTGTACATATACACATACAGGTCACTTCTGTTTTCCAGAGAGAAGCTCTTCATTTGAGCATTTCAGTTCCTATCTTTGCTCCAAAGCTGTGCTCAGTACTTCTCCTCTCATATTTTCACTTCTTCCTCTCTACTGGGTCCATCTTTTGTTAATATTCCTACCTTTGCTCCCAACATTACAACAATGAAAACAAATAACATATTCCTAAGCTAACGTTACTCTCCTAACTTATGCTACCTTTTGTCATCACACATTAAAAGAATCATCTATACTGATTTTTTTCTGTGACTCCTAGTGACTCTCTTCTGCTCATCATCTTGTAAAAACTGATGTCACCCTGATCATCATCGCAAATTTATATGTTGCAGCACTTTCTTTGTAATTTTCTTTAGTATCAAAAAACAACTATTCCTTCCATCACTCTTCTTCCACAGACATTAGACTCGCTAGTTTTCCATAATGTATTTTAGAGGTTTTTGTTTTGTTTTGTTCTTTTTTCCACTGATGTCTTCTACTTTTCTTCCCACTCTTTATCTCTGAATGTAAATGCTTTAGAAAGGTCCACCTGTCTTTATTATTCACAACTCTGGCAATTTTCTCATCATAAATCCTACAATCATCTGTTTTAGAATAACCAAGGGAATTATGGACCTGTAGAGTCCTGATCCAAATCTACCAAATCAGAAAACCTGGAGAAGTGCCTGAAATTCTGTTTCTAACAAGCACTCTTAGTGGCTATTATTTATCCCATGGATCAAGAATTATTGCTGCATATATTCATCCCTTTGGTGATTTTATTTAATTCTGTAATTTATTATACCACCTCCATGAGGGCATCTCTAGAGTTTTATCCACATGTGGACCTTATTTTTTAAATTCTTGCTCTGTATTTCCAGCTGCCAGATGGCTATTATCATTGATAGTCTCTATCAATAATCCCATCATGTCATATATACTCAAATTCCCCCATTTGAGATTATTGTAGAATTGATTTAAAAATTTCATTGGAAACCAATATAGATGTATTTGTAGAATGTAGTTGTGACAAGCTGATGACAAGACAAAGAAATAGCCAGGTTTATTCGCTGTAGTCTTGTCCTCAACATGAAACAAGTTCTGTTTTGTTTTGTTTTTATGATCATGATTTCTTCTCATCTGCTTTAGTAGATTTTATTTACTTCTAATCTTCAAAATATATGGATAATGGGCTTCTCCAGATTTATTACACATTCCAAGAATTAAAGAGGGCTCAGATAGTGCTTGAGTGTCTATAGTGTATGTTTGTGTATTTATAATGATAATTGAGATTTCAATTTAATTTGTGGTACAGGACATTTTTTGACTCATAAAATAGTGACTTTTAAAAAACAGTGACTTATTCAATTAAGCTCTTGATCACTTAAAGAAAAATAACATCTTTATATGTTGCCGTGTTTTGAATTTCCTGAATACAATACTCAAGCAACACATACTGTATATTAAATAGCAACTTGCCTCAGGACACACAGTGTTAGATTCATATATTCTTACATATTTTCGTTACGTTTGAATTGAGTCCAACATTTTTATAAACCTTCACTGCATACAATGGCTGGAGAGATAAAAGAATTATTTAAAATTACCATAACTGAGGGTGGATGTACTTTGAACATCACTATCAAAATTTTATACGCAGATGTGACATTCATCTGTCCATTGTTATGAAAAGAGAAATTTAAATTTAAGGAAATTTTGCATACTAAAATTATGGCCTCAAAATGTGCATAGTAAAAAATAACCTTTAAACATTTTCATGATATATAAGACAAATTTTAATGTTCTGTTACAAGGTCATTACACCAAAAATGCATTAGAATTCAAAGGACAGTATGTGCAACTTTCCCTTCCAGTGTACCCTACTCTAATTAAGAATACTTAACTTTAAAATTAATAAGAAGAGAGATATTTGCATCTTATGTCATAGTCCAAGTCATTGAGTAAGACAATACATTTAGCATAGAAATTATTCACTATTTCCATGCACAAATTGTGCACAAACAATAGAGCTGTTATTTGTGTTCCAGTAAAATTATGTACAATAAAAATGTGATGGATATGGAACCATGCCTTATAGAGGAAAAGTTTTATTGGAAATTATAAGTCTTCCCAATGCACATATGGCCATTCTACGGTCCTTGTTATCTAACGGATTTCTACTCCAATATGCAGATTAAGCTCACAATACACATCAATTTTATTAAATTGTTGCTACATTCTGCTAAAGAACAATATAACTATTATTACAAAATGCCTATTCTACATGTTATTTTGTCACAATTGGTGCAATAACTTCATAAGTATTAGTATGCTCTAATTAATAACTTCAATTTAAGCTGAGACACCTGCCAGACGTAATCCAATATATCTAAGCAGGATATATTCATAACCTTTCTTCATTTCTGATATATATATATATATATATATATATATATATATATATATATATATATCGATCTTGCTCATGAACTGCTGATGAAATAAGCACCTTAATAAAAGTGAGAAAAAAAAATCTCTTTTCCTGGACTTCCTAGAAGCAGTGAATACAAAACCATTTGAAACCAAATGCTATTAAGAAATAGTTTCACGAGATTGCAAATAACCATCATCTGACAGTTCCTAATCTTACGTATATTAGGAAATTTATTTCTTGTGTATGTACCTGGAAAAAAATATAAATATGCAGAATAGATTGTAGCAAGGCTAATTGATCAATGAATAGACTTCCCAACAGCAAACACTAAATATACCAAAACAGTACCTGTCTGGGCCACTTTTTCTCCTCAAAAAGAAGCCATGTCCATCAAGAGGGAATGTGGTGGGTTAAACAATATCTCCTTCCAAAAGATGACCATGTAATGGACAAAAAGATGTCAAAAGAGTCCTTGAAATACGTTACCTTACATGGAAAAGGGTACTTGAGACGTTATGTTAAGGATCTTGACTTTGGGAGATTATTCTGGGTATCTAGGAGGCCTACTAGAATCACTGAGATGTTATTAGAGGGAAGTGCCTTGATTATGGAATCAGAAGGCACAGAGAGATTGGTATTTGAAGACGCTAAACTGTGGGCTTGAAGATAGAGCAAGGGGCCAAGAGCCAGTGAATGCATGAGGCTTCTAGAAGTTGGAAAGGACAAGAAAATGCATTATCTCCCAAAGCCTCCAGAAGACACGTAGACCTGCTGACACTCTGATTAGCTCAGAGATATCTTGTCTTTATTTTAGCCTCCGGAACTATAAGTGAATACGTTTCTGCTGCTGTAAGCCATATATTCTGCCTCTCAGTAGACCATCGCCAGAAAAATAAAATTTGATGTAGAATAGAATAGTTCAACTTATTATTAAACTAATTCATGTCAAATATATGGTCCCTGGAAACACACAATTTCCTGGATTTGTGGTGTGTGTGGTCATTATTTGACTCTGCTTATAGCATACTTACTCTAATACAGAAAGGCAAAAATAAATATCATCATCAATGCTTTACTTATGGGTTTAATTATAATGTACTACTGATATGTGATACATTGCACATGCATTCTAAGAAACCCTACTCTGAAAAAGCAGGGAGGAGAATTTTATAGTCACAAGATAAATATGCCCTGTTCTCATAATCCACACTAGTAAATACGATTTGACTTTAACACTAAGTGAGTTATTGTTCTGTATAGCATCTGATAATCATGGCCTCCTGAAAAAGCACTGCCTGGAGAATTTAGAAATTCTAATGTTTTTGTTTGCTTCTGAGAGATCCTCACTGCATAATCTTTGAACACTCACTTCACCTCTGGACATCTCAGTCTCCTCATCTACAGCATTAGAAAGTAAGACAACTCCTGTATGATTCTCCAGGAGTCAGATGTTTACAACATGATGAGGCAAGCCTAACAGATCCAGAAAGAACGGTGGCACTCTTATTTTTCTCCCAGTACAGGGCACTACAATACGTAATTGAGGATGTGAAGAGTTAGTTGTTTGCTCCTCAAGGTTCAGCACAACTGAACTGGAAGATAAATCCCAAACTATTTTGCTTAGAATCACAACCTAACTTTCATTTGGTTTATAATATAACCAACTGTTGGTGCCTTATTTGCACACTGCTTATATTATAATTGTTTAGTGGTACAATTTTGTTACAATTATTTAGAAGAGCAGTCAGAAAACCAAGAAAAACAAAATTTTGAGGCTTAACCCTCTACTCGATCCCTCACGTCAATCAATATGTCCTCAAATTGCTGCTCTCCAGACCTAAGAGTATACTGAGGATAATATAAATTATCAGGAACATGAGTTAAACAATAGCCAATATACCCATTTAGCTTTATAGCATATACATAGAAAATTGTCAGATGCAGACAGAAAAATATGACCGATTTTGACATCCATGAGATCCTTTTCTCCCAGCTTCTCACGTCTTCCCCAGAGTGTGTAATTAAGTACTGTAAACTTCACTTCCTTCCTTCCTTCCTTCCTTCCTTCCTTCCTCCCTCCCTCCCTCCCTCCCTCCCTTCCTCCTTCCCTCCCTTCCTTCCTTCCTCCCTTTTTTAATAGAATTACAGGCTTTGACATCAGGCAACTTGAGTTGTCTCTCTCACTCTCTCTCTCATCTTTCTCTCGCATCTCTCAATACATGATAGACAGACAGAGGTGGAGGCAGCAATGGAAATAGATACCTTTCTGACTTTCTCAATTATGGTGCGAGCCTGAAGGTAACAGCTGAAGAGTAGGCATATCATTTACTGGGCTTAGTCTCCTGTGAGTTGCTGCGAGAGCAGTTCTTGGGGAAATGAAGTTTAAGCTCAGACCTGAGGGATGACAGGGCAAGATGGCCAGAAAAAGTGGTGGAGGAAGGAACGGCAAGAGGAAGGAAGAAACTTCTTGGACGTGGTGCTTAATGTGCACAAGCAAGAGGGCCAGAGAACTTGGCATGCCCAGGAGCTGACTGTTACTCTCTTTCTCTGGAGTGTAGATCATGGGAGAAATGAAGGTGGCAGACGGGACAAATGGGAACAAAATAATAGCCATGCAAAGAAATAACGACCCATGACGACAATGAACTTGTTCTCTTTAGCTGAGATCCTACACTTTCTCTCCAGCATGTGTTCTCATAATTCAGTCAATTTCTTCCACCATCAATGCTCGGTCCTACCTGAGACACCTGTACTGTCATTCTACCAACAGTCCTAGCAGCTACGCCTGAGGGGAACTGGAAACCAGATTGACTGGCAATTAGTACTAAACTTTAATAATCCCCAGAAACTTTAGGGAAGAGAAAAATGATGTAAGTTTATTCGGTTGTTATGAAAACATGTACTTATGTTTCAGAAGCAGGAACTTTCAAGCCAAGTTAGTAAATAAAATTAAGACACAATGTTTCTGTTTCATGAACTTTTGTCATTAGAGTCAAAACTTGTTTGTGACGTGGTGTATATCGCATATCCTTAATATTCCTTTTAATATTTTGTTATGAAAGTACTATTAGGTTATGGCAGATAAATTGGGTAATAGAGAAAAATAGTATTATATGATTATGCCCTCCTAAATTATTTGTCTTCTCCTTTTGTTTTTTCCTTTGCCTTTTTAATTCAAAATAGATTTCTGCATTTGAACTGAAATGTTTTGATTTATGGAATATATTTTATTTTAAAAGTCAGAACCTATTATATACATTTCTATATTTTTAAGGATTGTGTGCACATGTGTATGCATATTCTGATTTCTCTATAGAATATAAAAGTATTAGCACTTAGTATTTTCAATATGGTCCATATTCAGTCAAGAAATTACTGTCAAGAACTATCAACATTATAGAATTTAATTTCTAAAATTGTATATTTTGGAAGTGATTTACTTCTAAATATTTATAAATAGATGGCTTGGGAAGGTACTAAATCAAATGGCTTCAAAGACAATGCCTCTTATCATGATAAAAATTTTTCCTTCGAAAAATGAACGTGATTCAGAGAGAAAAACAGGCATACAAGAAGCCTATAACAAGAGAGAAAACATTGTGTTTTCTCTTAAATAAAAATAAAAAATATAGCGTATAAAGAATGTAGGAAAATCTTTTTTTATTTTTAATCTCACCACTGTTGGATTTCCACGAAACTTAGAATAAGAAAGTACGATTTTGCAAATTACGCATTTGACTTTTTTTTACCCTTAAAAGAACAACTTAAAATACCATTTATTGCTCATTAATAATATTCAGAAGTGACAGATAAAATGTGCGTATATTCTCCAAAAGGATTTTGCCCTTTTGTGATAAAGGTTCTAAAATTGAATATTTGTGCCCTGGAATTCCACAGAGCATCCTAAGCTATGGGAGGAAAGGCCAGTGTGTTCACTTTAGCCATCATTTTTCAAAATAAACCCCGGTTCTTCCTTGTTAACACTTGAATAATGCAGAGCCTCGTATCACGCTTTCTGTCTTCAGAGTTTTGTTCTATTACACCGAAAAGAATCACTGATACGAGTTATTTACTGGTGGCATACTTAGTCACGATACATATGTAAAAGTATTTATGATTTGCATATAAATGTTGCATGTATGAACACAGACACTTGACTTCTGACATCCACACGCATGTATATGTGGGGCTCCTCCTTGTCCCTTGGACCTAACAGTGTGTCCCACAGATTTACAGCTGCCATTCTCTGTGTTTCTGCGACTGTCATGAACACCGCTGTCTCACGTACCGTGGGCCAGGGAACTAACACATCTCGGGAGCTGTCCTCCAACAGTAACTCCAGGAAGCTGGTGAATAAATAGCTCAGCCTTCTTGCCCCATGAGTGAAATAAGTCAGAGACACCTGTTTTAGACAAATCTCCTAATTCCAGCCCTGTCTCTCTGCCCCAGTATGAGAGTCCAAGCACCCACCAGTGGCACCCAGCTTCAAATCGCACCTGGACCGCATCTCCCTACTCTGCCCATGTTGCTCGCTCCTCCGGACCAACTCCTCGGTGGCTCTGTGTCAGTTGTGGCAAGATGCAAAATTGAGACCTCATGTTTGTCTTTTTAGCATGCCTCATGAATAAGAGGTTTCCATAGACCTCCTCAAGGTTCCTACTTTAATGGTGTCTTTCTCTTGTTCTCTTCTCCATCCTCATGAGTTTACATTCTCCACCTGCCTGTGTTCTTTCCTCCCTTCCGTCACCCGGAGGAAGAGTTAAGTGTATGTAAACACGCGCACACACACACACCCCCCCGCAGGCAATATATGTGATTTGTCATATATACAATATACTCTAGCTGTCATATGTATAAGCCTATGTGTGCATATGTCTGTATCTGTTTACACTTAAATAGCTGTACATAATCTATGTTCATCATGACAAGTCATACACATTTTTTACACTATGTTTCAAATCACGCAAGCCTAAAGAAACGGTTGTGAATTTCTGCTATGTGAATTTAGTCTTTCCAAGGTATCCCTAGTTACTCACAAGGCTTTGAGAAATAAGTTGTAAAAACAAACACTTTAAAAGTCACCAATTTTGAAGGATTAAAAGTTGATACGTTGTGAAAATATTCATTGCTATACATCAGTAACTCTAGCATGGCATTAATATAAACATAAGGGATCATATTTTTCCATCAGTGGGGTTGTTTTAATACAAATCTATTCTCTGGAATTGCACTATTCTCTGGAAAAAAGCATATTTGTTTTTCTTTTGACAAATCAATACGGCATAAAAGACCGTAACATTTTCATAAAGTGTACGTTTAAGTGATATGTTAATTATTTTATGATAAAAAATAAATTAATTCATGTTTAATGAATTCATCTTCATTTTTCAACATCAAAACATAAATTTCTTCATACTTTATGAAGTATACCTTATACTTCCTTAAAGTTAAATAGGAAAAATAATCTTGCGCTGAAATAAGTTAATTGGTTATAACCAAACACTGGTTTAATCTTTCTCAGGAATATTTTATGTTTATGTAGACTTACAAAGGTATTATTTAAACTGTTACTTATTTGTTGTTCCTTTCAATGTTGAAATTAATTCTTACATTAAACACAGATCATTTGGCATATTAGACAACTTACTGACTCAGAACATAGAAATTTAAGATTTTAGAAAGCAGGGAAGAATATTCAATAATATAATATTTTTCTAAACTGCAAAGAATCTTTGTATTTATATCAGGTTTCATCTTCTGTGGCTACTTATTTTTACAATGCATTTTTTAGAGCTGTTGCACCTGACATTGTTATATTCACTGCCTACGATAGAGCATTTTAAATTCCCTTCTTCAGAAACAAAACTATATCACCTCTAAATGACACAGATTTATGAGGATAGATGACAAATGTACAAAATAGGACTGTCAATTGGACCTTTGTCCTTTCCTTCAGTTCACCAACAGCAGATGGATTAAACCTACAAAAAATGCTTTCTGTGTTTTCCAAACAAAGAATTGCTTGGAATATTTGGAAAGTGCAGGATTGCCTTGGGGATCATATTTCTCTATCTATAGAATGACATTCTCCTACTGTGATATTATTTTACTTTATGCAAAATGATCTGTAAAATCTTAAAAACTCACTGATTTGAAATGTTTCTTTGCCAGACGTTTAAGCCCTTGGATGTCCTTAAATAAGCAGCTTCCAAATTTTGTAAGTTTCTTGAGTTTAAGTACGCTGGGAAGAACATTTAATCTCTGACACATACACACAAACAGGAAATACACATTCAAAGAAAAGAATGAATCACTTTTTCTGTATCTACAGGAAATAGGCCATTTTGTAATGCCTGGTGATTTAAAATAAGTAATGCCAAATCTCAAAATATTTTAGCATATTATAACCATCACTGTGTTAGTAAAATTATTAGGAAATGGTCTAGGGCAATTTATGTTCATTCAGAGTGTAGGTGATGATTGGAGAGCTTGGCAAAGGAATTCTTGTACAAAAACTGATAAAAATGTTATTTTGCCCATCTCCAGAAAATATGTGTTAAATATGGCTTTTCAGTCAATGGGAGGTAATTGCAAGGGATTACAGATCAGGAGGAGTGAGACTTGTGGATATTTCAAATCTCTTCTACTCCGTTGAGGGCAGTTTGGTCAATGATGTTATTCTTCTACTGAAGGCCAGCTAGCTTGTGGTCACTGCCCTCCACAATAACTCCCCTAGAAATCGCTGAATGTCTTGCCCTTACCCCTTCAGAGCAAAGCCTTTTCACAACTTTCTTCTGTTACTAGTTCCTGAGTCCTTAGCTAACCCTTCTGTTCCCTTATCCTTATCCAAACCCTTAAAATAATCACTTTAAACACTCTCTTCAATTACTCCCTTAGGAAATTATTCATCTATTTCCTGCCAAGAACATCATAATACACATTATGTTTTCAGGTTCTATATATGGCACCATGAAAAAGCACTCAAGACTGGGAAAAGTTGAAACCTCTAGGCTAGGAATATTAAGAGTCCTATTTCCTTTAAAAAAATCTTGTAATAAAACTAAAAGTGACCAATGTTATTAAATACTCAAACTCAGAATGTTGGTTTACAACGACATCATTTGGTCATTTAACAACCATCCAATACTTCTGTGATGCACTACATGCAAAACAAGGGAGGTGAAGAATAAAAGGATGTTTTCTAAAGCATACATTATTCATATTTCTTGTCGTATAACTTGAGATTTGGGAGTTGTGTGTCTTGACTTTGAGCTACCTAACCAAAGGACTTTTATTTTTATTGCTTCCATTTTAAGAAAAGTGTTATCAGTATCTTTCTATTTGACATGGAAAGATATGACTACAGGTCAATGACTACAAAAGAAGATAATAAATGATGAATCTGATTTTTATTGCCAATACTAATAGTGGTCATTGTTAAACTAAATTTTTGAAACATGCATTTCACTTATCAGCATTCACACTGGCTATGACAATCCCATCATGAAAACTGAAATGTGGGATTAAAATTGAATAATAATGAATCAATGAGTATTCTCTACAAAACACCTACTGAAAACTTAAATAATAAATAACAAATTGTATTATGGTTCTTCTCCACTGTATGTTTTAGAGTTTCTTTTCAACAGAATGACAGGTACTAATTAGAATTACAAGAGTATGAGAAACAAACGTGGTTTTCAGGTACTGATTAATACACATATTGTTACTGAATTTTTCAAAACTTAACTGAAATTGAGCAGATGGAATATAATTTTTTTGAAAACAAAGACTCATGAGTTTCCCCCAAATCTATAGCTGAACAGTTTAACTAGACATTTCAAATCGATCCCATAGTGATCCTATCATGATTTTGTCATTAGAGACTCTCTATATAATTAAAGTTAATTTGATTGTCTTAATAAATTATTTGATTCATTAAAAAATATGATGAATTAAATATTAAGAAATCAAAAATGTTTTGGCATTGTGTAGAGGCAACTTAATTTGTTTGTTCCAGGTAATCTGAGTGGAAAAACAAAAAATGTCTACTGTGAGAATTCAAAGCCCACCTTGGCTAGGCAGCTGAAACCTACATTTCCATGTCTCATGCCATTTCTTTCAGAAATAATCTTCACCGGGGTTTAGTTTGCTAAAGTGCATATTTTAGTAAATGTTCACAGTAATTGTTTTATGTTATTTCATTCATGTCAACTATTTTTTTCTATAGTCATAGGAATAATTTTCACATATTATTGAATCAGAAACACTTGAGCCTGGGAAACTCAACCATCTAGAGCTATTGACTTCAACCTATTTTATTGTCTTAATATTTAATTATTTTGGAAAATGAAGAAGGTCTCACACATTTTTATTAGAAACCTCAATTTTCATTTAAATAGTTGATATGCTCACATAATTGCTGAATGTAATGAATACTGCTATAGGTAAGTAAAAAAAATCCAACATTCTTCTAATTTCATCTAGCTGAATCCTCTACATACAACAGCAACTTGATTACTGCCACCATCCATTATATGTTTATACACACACTCCACACATACCATGTTTAATAGTCAGGATGTTGTGTTAATCCACCTTCTCTTTCAACTTCTGTTTATATTTAATCTCCTCCCCCAAAATATATTACAAATTGGGCTAGCTAATTATGAAACACAAAAGATAACTGTTATTTGAAATGCATTTCTATTTCTCAATGAGACAGATGAAAGATTTTTGCCTCATGTTTTTTTTTTATTGCTCTGAGAACAAGACAGGTCTCAGCACCTATTATCTAAATTCATACATTGTTTTGCAAGTTTAGAAAATTTATTTACATAAGTACTTTAGAATTGAAGGAGTATTTTATAGCCATATAACTTTAATTTTTTAATTATTTTTAGTTTATACAACAAACTTGCCCAATGATATCTGACTACTGACGAGTCCTTTAGCTATAGTTTTAATATTGTTGAAAACAATGATTTTAAAGCATTATATCTGCCATAAGATTTGTTACCTAGACATTAGAATATTTTTCTTCACATTCACATTCACATTCCAAATATATATTTGGAAATATATCCAATAGTTTTTATTTGTAAGTATAAAATTATTATTAATTTTACATTTATGATATTATTTTGGGACACTTATTTATCCCAATATACCCAGAACTGGGGGAGACAACAAATATTGTTAATTTGCTGTTGTTGGTAATATGTTTGTATCTTTTCATAAACTTTAAGAGCATTTTCTGTAAAATTTTAAGACTGAAGACTTTCCTCATTCAGTTTATGAATGAGTGGCAACTTTGAAAAAATCTGTATTTCTAGTTGTTCTCTGAGTCTCTTCTCACACCCTTTGTCAATGCACCATAATAGAAGTCAGGATGGATAAGGAGTATGTCTCAGTTAAAGTCAGAGAAGTATGCTCATGAAAAGCAGAGTGGGAAAGAAGAGTTAGCAGTATATCTTTGGCAACAAGAGTGTTTCCAGGCAGGCCAGTGGTGAGAAATTATGCTAAAGAAAACAAAAGTTTGTCCAGTTTTCCTTTAAGCTATACATGCATGTGTACCCTTGGAGAGATTTTGTGGGCATCCAAAGTGATGCATAGCCCAATGTGATCTCTAAAAGCCACTACCTGAATAAATAGGGGTTGATTTATTGAATCTTTCTAAGCAACCATGTACACAGTTAGTATCAAGATTTGAACATTCTAGGCTTGCTCCTTTCAGACCCTTGACCAACTGGATAAGCACTTCATCATTATCCAAAATGGACAACCAGGTACGTTGCCTGAATTTCTACCCAATAGGAAAATATCTCTTCAGCTCTGTCTTTCCAGATCACTTCTGAAAGAGACTTTGTTTACCAGCAATTTTTGGTGTTTACTAATATACTGAGACCATATCTCTATGAAACATTACATTAGAACTACGGTGAGAGGGATATATGTGTCTGTCCACCATTAGATAAAGACAAGGACTTCAATGATTACCTAATTTTCATTTGCTCCTACAATTTACCCCTAACAGGAGGCTCATGAAGACTTTGTGTCTATAGAGATCAACGTCAGTTCATGCCTTACATACTACAGCCCTCAAAAATATGTATTTTACTTTCCTCAGCATAATGCTATATGGCAAAAAGCTCATAGAGCTCTTTTAAGGAAGACTGGAGTAATCACCTTCACTATGCTTGCTGAGATAATGTAAGATGCAATTCAAATCCACTCCCCTGTCTCCATCCCACTACCTCCACTTAGTATCAGATTTTCCTCAACCTAGCTTCCAAAATTGAAAATCATAAAATCTGCCATTGGTTTCCCATTACTCTGAAAAAAATAATCAAGATTCCTGGCACTGTGTACTGGAAACTTCATAACCACCTTCCCCGTAGCCTTGTTCCTGACTTACCATTCATCCTCTACTCTCCGTGCAGGGTACATGTTTTCTGAGGCCTCAATGAAGGCCTCAATATCAAGGCTTAAGACACTGACCCTTCTACCTGAATTATTCCTTGTTCCTCCTTTTTTTGTTAATTTGCCATTAGAAACACTCTCCCTGTCCACGTAGCACACAATGCATAATCACAAAGTTCAGTACACTTTCTCTCTCATCCTATGCTGCAATTTGTAGGAATGCAGAGATGTGTCAACCATATTAACATTTTGTCACCAGCTTACAACACAGAACCTACCGTGGAGCCCCACCCCCCCATTATTTCATTTAGGAATTGAAATAATGAATGCATTAATCACTGTAATCATTGGTATTAATTGTATGGCAGCAGATTTTATCAGTTGTTTTTAGTTTTCACATCCAAGTACAATTTTTCTTCTCAAAATTGTTTGTCATTTTGATCTTACTTTTCAGCTGTCTAATAATGTTTTACAACAGGGAGGAAAAGTCCAAATTACTCCCTTTAAGCGTACCCTAAAGTATTCAGAGCTCCAAGCCATTTTAGCCATTTGAGTTCTAGCTCTCTAAGAATATAGTTTACACTGCTACACTAAATATTTTATCCCTGGAAAAACAGAAAATGGAAAGTACAAAATGCATGTTTCCCTTGCCTATAAACAAAGAATCATTTTCAGTAAACCTTTTGCCTTCTTTATTCAATATTTTCCAGACATTTGTCAGAGTTCAATATTCTACAGCATCTTTGCACTGGAGAGCTTGAGTGATCTAACATTAAATCAATGATTTTATGGCTGTAAATAAAAGAATGATTTAAAGGACAAAGTACTAAAGTGATTTTTTTTAAATTTCTCCATCTTACTCCATAAAATACCACTAGATATTAAAATAATTAACACAATAAAATTATAAAATGTTCTTTGAAGCTAATTTAGAATAATAGTGAAGTTCTGATACTAAAAATTACATCTTAGTAATTGCTATTATTGCTTATTACTAATTGCTTAGTAGTAAATTGCTATGATTCACAGTAAAATGTATTTCCATTTATTATGTTCAGAGACCTAAATTCTACATGATGGGTAATTTTATTTATGTTTATTTTTACCAATTTGCAGAGTTAGCAGCTTACAAGATATGGGACATAAGTGAATGTGTTTCATTCACTTTATTTAAAGGTATTTATTTATTTATTTAAAGGTATTTAAAGGTATGCATATCCAAATGTCAGCTAATCTTTAAATCCATAAATATCCTTTACTGTGTGCCTCAAATCATGTTTATAATCATCATGCTTTAGAGATATGAAGATCACAGAAATCCTACTTATTTTTCCTTATGTTTTGATTAAATTAACAAACATGTCTGTGGATGCGGATATGGACTTTGGATTCATGGAAACATAAAAGTGGCAATAGTTGATAAGGACCTGGCTTTTACTCTGAGAGGAATGAGAGGCCATTGGAGTATTTTGAGCAGGAAAGTGACAAGGCCTTACTTATATCTTAGAAGAATCTCTCCAATTCTTATGTTTTTTTTAAATTTAAAATATTCTTTAATTTTTTTTTTATTTCTGAGAGAGAGAGAGCAAGGGAGGGGGAGAGAGAGAGGGAGACACAGAATCCAACACAGGCTCCAGGCTCTGAGCTGTCAGCACAGAGCCCTACGTGGGGCTTGAACTCACCAACCATGAGACCATGACCTGAGCTCAAGCTGGAGCCTACCGACAGGCACTTAACTGACTGAGCCACCCAGGAGCCACTGATTCTTATGTTTAATGCAGATGGAGGAAAGACAAAGTCCAAAGCATATCTAGGAAGGATCTATTGTTAACAGGTCAACTAAGACACATTAGTGGTATGAACCAGGGTGGTCATGGCAGAAGTTTTGAGAAGTGATGACTTTCTAAAAATAGTATGGAGATAGAGACTCCAGGATTCGCTGCTAGTTTAGTTGTGGAGTGGGAGAAAAAGAAGTGTGATATGGATAATCCCAAAGTATTTTCATAGAACAAATGGAAGAACAAATTTTCCATACATACAATGGGTAAGATAGATAGAAGAAAAAAAGTGTAGTAACTAATCAAGATTTTTATTTCCACTATGTGAAATTTAAAATATCTATATTACATCTAGTTACGGAAGTCATGTAGATATATAGCATTTATTGGGAAGTCAGGGCTGAGGATATACCTGTAAAAAATATTTCATATAGTAAAGGTTATGTACTGTAAACTCACTCCCAAAGTATCATTAAAAATTTATTTTTATCCATTCATCTTCATTTGCCCATGTATCCATAAATCCCATTTAGGGATTAAAATGCTGCTACCATGGGGCACCTGGGTGACTCAGTCAGTTGAGCGCTGACTTTGTCTCAGGTCACGATCTCGTGGTTCGTGAGTTTGAGCCCTGTGTCAGGCTCTGAGTTCTGTGCTGACAGCCCAGAGCCTGGAGCCTTATTCAGATTCTGTGTCTCCCTCTCTCTCTGTCCCTCCCCTGCTACTTCTCTCTCTCTCTCTCTCTCTCAATTAACACACACACACACACACACACACACACACACACAAAGGCCATTACCTTCAGTCAAGCCTTGTAATTTCTGATTTAAAATAACAGATTCTTAGGGCACCTGGGCGGCTCAGTTGCTTAAGCGTCTGACTTCAGCTCTGGTCATGATCTTATGTTTCATGAGTTCGAGCCCCACATTGGGCTCTCTGCTGTCAGTCAAAGCCCACTTCAGATCTTCTGTCCCCATCTCTCTCTACCCCTTCCCCACTTGCATTCTCCCTCTCTCTCTCTCTCTCTCAAAAATAAACATTTAAAAATAATTAATAAAATAACAGATTCTTCCTCATTCTTCATGTTTCTGATCTTGGGTCATCCAACTTAACATCTAGTACTCACCATATTTATCTTTATGAAGTAGAAAGTTAACTGTCATGTCTGGACCCTTCACAATCCTTCATTACTCTTCTATCATACTTGTATAGGATTTAGAAGTCTCTAAAAATTCAAAGTGCTCTTCAGCCTGAACATGCATTAAAATAAAACGGTATTAACATTATCTCTACCCATGATTAGAGTCCAGTTTACACCAAGCCAACCTGATGGAGGATATAGACACCAGATGCGTTTACAGTTCCTGAGTGATGCTGACCAGCATTCAAGGTCGAGGCTCACTGTTTGAAGCTCACTTCAAAGGCTTTTCATAACTTGGCCTTCATCTTGTGGAGCTCACGAATCATTACTCACTTCCTCAAAAACTCCCCTCTAACTGTGCTTGACAAGCTTCCTCATTCTCACACACATACGCGCATTTCCTTCTTCCTAGAAAATTCCCTTTCCCTGTTTTCACCAACTTGACTAATTCCTTTCTTTCTTTTTTCTTTCATTTTTTAATGTTTATTTATTTTTGAGGGAGAGAGAGAGAGAAACAGAGCATGAGCAGCGGAGGGGCAGAGAGAGAGGGAGACACAGAATCTGAAGCAGGCTCCAGGCTCTGAGCTGTCAGCCCAGAGTCCAACGTGGGACTTGAACTCACAAACTGTGAGATCATGACCTGAGTTGAAGTCAGAAGCTTAACTGACTGAGCCACTCAGGTGCCCCTTGACTAAATCTTTTCTACAGGGCTCATCTCAATCCTTTATTCTTACTGGTCCTCCCAACTGCATTCCCTCTTACCCATAAGCCACCGCAGACCTGTTGTGAGCATTTCTCCCACCTGTATTGTAAGTCCTTTGAGGATAGAAGACTTTTGCCTTACTCACGTTAGTATGTAGGACAATACTAGACACATAGCAGAGGCCCAAAGTAGTTGGTATAATGTCCTCCTTCCTGAAGATGTCCCTAATTACTGAAACATGTGAATCTCACCCTATATAGCAAGGATGGACCATGCAGATGCAATTATGTTAAAACTTGGTGAAGGGGAGATTTTCCTGGACTATGCAGATGGGTACAATTTAATGAGAAGGATCACTATAAAAGAGAGGATGAGGGTCAGAATCATAATTAAGGGATGTGACAACAGAAGCAGAAAGGGGAGTGATCTGGGAAGGGGACCAGGAGGCAATGGATGGGGTCAGTCTCTAAAAGCTAAAAAAAGGCAAAGAAACAGATTTTTCCCCCTAGAAGTCTCCAGAAGGAACCAGCTCTGTCAACATCTTGACTTTCACTACAAGACCCATTTTGAAATTCTGACCGCCAGAACTCTGAGATAAATATCTGTTATTTAAGCTACCTAGTTTGTAATTTGATACACAAGCAATAGGAAATGAATGCAATGCTGAAAAGTTTATGAAATTGACTAATTTTTTGTCAATAAAATAGGCTTCTATAAGATTTGTTATACATCATTTGCATTATATAAATCACTTGCAGGGCTATGAATGACAAGTCTACCTACAAGCTCAAGTTTAACAACATCTAATTAGGTGTGTTGCTCATTTTTTGAAGCAGTATATTATTGCCATTAATGGACCTTATGTAAAGCAGGGGCCATGACCTACGTGCTACGGCTGATCTTTACACAGATGAGGCTGACACGGAGCCATCCTTGCTATATTGCTGCCTTAATCTTTGGTTTTCAAGCACGCCTGAAAATAAAAATTAAGCTCAATTTTAACTTGTCTCCCCTCTTTGATCTTCTGTTCGACCCCGAAGGACTTTTCCTGACCCCTTTCTTTTGACAGTAATTGTCACACAAGATGGTTCTCAAGATGGTTCTAGATGCATCGTGTCCAACTATGTGATTTCAAATAGGAACCCAAACTGCAAAACCAATAAAGACAAAATATAGGCTGTGTCTCTAATGGACTAAGATTCAGAAATCCTTTGGATAGAGGTAGGGCGACTTAACAATAGTCGGGAAATAACCTCTAAATGTAGACGTATTTTACCGTATGAAATTCTCAAAAGTTATGAATCCGTGAGAGCTTAATTTCTATTTACTTTGAATTTTCCTGAAAAAAAAAAGTTTGTGAAGGCAAAATGTTATGGAAGAAATCAAATGAGTCTCAAGGGTTAGCCTCAATTTATAAAAGGAGATGCCTATAAAATTTATTATATATCACCTTCCTGTGTCTTCTGCAGGATCTTTCAATCTGCTATTACGCACACATGATTTCCATAGTACCAGAATGGCAATAAATACTGCTGGAAAATCTATTTTCTCACCAACTTATTGAACCCCTTTCATGATTTATGTTCAAGCTGGACCCACCGAGGAATGACAACAATAAAATCTAGCCCAGAGTAATGGAGTCACTGGGCCATGGTTTCCTTCACATCCTCTGTGCATGAAAAATCTGAGACTTGCCAGGTAAAAATCTAGATCGGGATTTTTTCCCCCAGGTCTGTCTGTTGAGTTTTCCAAACATTTACAATTACTGAGCTATATAGAGGATCACTCTTCCCAGGGGGTCCTTTTCGTGGTCCACGGGTCATTTTATGATTTGGTATGTAGCTTTGTGTTTTGTATCTCTTAATGGTAATGGTAGAAGCTAGTACTCTGAACTTTGTTCAGTAACTGACATTTGAGAGCACTATTTCTGAGATCCCTTAGTCCTGACATATTCACAGATATCACATGTAACTATTGTACTTTTATTGAATGAGGATAAAACATATTGCTTTAAATACTTCAGACAGATATATGTTTCTTTTCATGTGCAAATTTATACTTAATGTGCCTATTTCTAAATTGTTTTCAATCTGCTATTTTATTCTTATTTCTTTTAACTGGGAGCTTATCCAGTCAGCTTAATTGCTGTGGATTCTAACATTGTCACCTCAAAGCCCTGTAATTAAGGCAAGGAATGTATGAAATGCTCACACACACACACACACACACACACACACACACACACACGTAGAGTAAAATCATCCTCTATAACATGTAAATGAAGGTAAAAGCATATCAATGTTTTCAAAACCAGTAGTTTATAGTATCTTTACACACATACCTAACCTTTAATAGCTAAGTGTTTAACTAGCATAATTGGTTTTCATTACTAGATATGGGTGGTATTCTCAATACAGCATTATATGTTAAATATTTGTTAAAGGAAAGCTTTATATATAAAACAGAATAGTACTCTAAGCATTAGAAAAAGAAGATTTAGAAAATGTTCAATCTCTATCTCTTCTGTGGCATATAACATTTTGTTTTCAAATAGCCTTTGATACAGACCTTTTATACAGGTTTTTTTTGGTGGGGGGTGTGTGTTTGTGTCTTACCTCTGTGAGCTGTTGATAGGAAACATATGTGTTATGTTTTGCAATGACAGTAAAAGCCACTTTGCCCTATGAACACATAATACATAACATAAGACATAGGAGAAAATTGTAAAACAAAATATTAGCTATATTTCAGATACAAAGAATATGTGTCCAAATTCTGTTTACAAATGTGGAAGGTGACCAGATCAGTACTCAGGTGAAATATTGTGGTTAATATTTAATTTAGAAAAAATAAATTGAGAGTCAAATAAATAAGTTTTTTTGATTAAATGAAGAAATAATACTTAATCTCCTTTCCCAAATATATAAGAACATAAGCATACAATGGTTCAAAGATGAAAAGCAACACAAAATTCACTTATAGTCCCCAATTAAAGGGGGTAAGCCAAAGCTTCAATCATATAATTTTAAGTAATTAGTATTTAACTGATGTTGGGTACTCTTGAAACCCCTTTTATGTATTGTTTTATTTAATCCTCAAAATATCCCTATGAGGTAACTGCTATTATTATTACCATTTACAGAGGATTTCACTGGAGCAGAGAGCTTAGGGAACTTCCTATAAGAATTACAATCTTACCCAAACCAATGAGAAAATAAAAGGAAGGCTTCATTGCAGTGGAAATTAAACTATATTTTAAGTCATTGAAAAAATATGCTAGAATGTAGAAATTTACCCAATTATTTTATAATGATTTTATTAAGATGCTATTATATGTGATTAAGTAATAGCCTATTCAATAAACATTACAGATGAAATTGGCTTCTCAGAGGAAAATGCAGTTAAATTCTAGCCTCAGAACATATGTCAAAGTAAATACAAGAGGGAATATGATAAAAGTAAAACCTTTCATGTGTACAGAATATTTTTAGCAAGAAAGAAAAATTCATAATTTATAGATTTATAGGTGTAAGCATTAAATATTTCAGTTTTATGGGAGATACTATATTTGAAATCAAAGGTCAAATTTATACTAGTCAAAATGTTTGAAAACCATCGTTTACTTTTTAGAATATGTATATAAAAACTTCGGTAAGCTGATAAGAATAAGGCAGAAATCAGAGAACGAGAGAGAATATTAATAAAATAAGAAAAACAAGAAGTAAAAGATAGTGTCAGTCAGAAAACAGGCAACTCAAAGGGTTCATAAAATAAGGGAAGGTACCTACCTGGCTAGTAATGTATCACATACAGATTCAAATAAGAGCATAAATGATCATTTTTGCCCCCTGTATTTGGGTAGCGGGGTTGAAGGGGTAGTGATAGAACACAACAGTAGAAAAGAAAACCAGTCTCATACACTGATGATGAAAGTATGAATAACCATCATGTTTTCTAAAGTAATCGGGCATAGTTTTATCAACATTAAAATTCATAGATTTGCTTTGTAAGCCCCACGTTTGGAGTCTATTTCACAGAAACCAAAGCACCCATACATGACTGTGTATGCCATGTTACGTCTGGAAATATCTCAGTCCAGGACGCCTGGTTCCTGTTGTAGGACAGACTACATCTGCTAAATGGCTAACAATTTTTACCCAAAATGTCTGTGTAATATAAAGTAGCAGGAATAAAGAGTGCAGATACTAGTAGAATTTAATGAAGTAAATGCAAACCATCTGTGAGAGTCTTAAAATCTTTTGGAACCTATTTTATTGAAAATAACAGATGGCCAACTATAAGCTAAGGCAATATTGAAAATTAAGTAATTTTGAAATAAAGAAGATCACAACCAAAATTTTACTCTGTAGAGTTATTCTGAAACTTCAAGATGGATATTTACTTCAATAAGAAATCAAAGGGCTGTTGGCCACTCCCCATAGACTAGCAGAGCAATGTTTGATTCATGAGGCAAAACCTGGTGTGTGTGTGTGTGTGTGTGTGTGTGTGTGTGTGTGTGTGTATATGTATCATCACACTATATTTTGTACTGTTTCATTTCATAATTGTGTTTTTACATCACATTCATTTTATATGTTGTATTGTCTTAATCATCCTTTAATAAGATTTCCAGATTGATAGCTTTAAATGTGCCCAAATTAATTTGATGACTGGTTGGTAAGTGTCTTATTTAAAGCATTTTAATATATAATACTAATCACTGGACATTTATTATGGGCTTGGAATTGTAAAAGCTTTACATATATAAAGTTTAACCCTCTCAGCAGTCCTTTGGAATATATGCTGTAGTATGATCCCAATGTTGCCCAAGGGAGTAAACCAAGCACAAAGAACCTAACTAGGTCACTCAGCTACTAAGTGGTACCCAGCTACAGTGGTATTTGAATCTAGAAAATTTGTTACAATACTCACTTAGCCTCTGAACCACATTTTCATTTTCAGAAACCCAACAGTGACTCGTTAAAACTCATTCCAATAGATATTCCAATATATAATTAATGCTGTACCCATCATTGAGGAACTTTAACAAATTTTAAATATTGTTAAAATTGTTAAATAACAAATATTTGAATCCAATGTCCCAACAGCAGGGGCATTTCATTATTTAGGTTGTTGCAGAAGGGATTTACACAAATCATATGGAGTCAAGTCCTTTTTCTGCAACACAGTACTTATGGGATGTTAAGAAAGATGCAAAATTTTTCTAAGCCTTACTTCTCTATCCAAAGGAAAACTGAATGATATCTGTACCATAGAATTCTTATGAGGACTAAATGAATTAATAGACAAGAGAACACCTTCTAAGCAAACCTACCACATAATGATTTAGAGAAGAGCCATGAAGATAATATGGTGCTCTTGGATACCACTCAAACATCTTAACATTATTAGGGTGTATTTGTCCCACTTTAGGAATCACTACTGATGTATTATTATTAACTAACATCCCTACTCTATCTAGATTTCCTTGGTTTTCACCTAATACCCTTTTCCTGTTTCAGGACCCTGCACAAGGCACCATTTTACATTCACTTGTCACGTGTCTTGACTGTGACAGATTCTCAAAATTTCCTTGTTTTTGAAGACCTCGACTGTTTTGAGGAGTAGTAGTCAGGCATTTTGCAAAGTGCACCTCAGTTAGAAATTGTCTGGTTTGCCTCATGATTAAATTGGTATAATGGGGTTTGGAGAAGATGACAAGAAGGAAAGTACCGATCTCTTGACATCATACTCAGGGGACATACATGCAGTCAACATGACTAATCACCGTTGACATTAAACTTGATCCCCTGACTGAAGTACTCAGGTCAGATTTCCCCAACATAAAATCATTCTACTTTTTCTCCTTTCCCAACCATATTCTTTGGAAGGAAGTCCCCAGGCACAGACCACACTTAAGAAATGGAGTGTAATGCTCTACCTTCTTAATAAAGGACTATCTACACAAATTCTTTGGACTTCTGAGCAGACTTGCTCATTCTCTCCCACTTACTTATTTATTCAATCATTTACTTATATCAGTATGGACTCATAACTATTCATTTCATAATTTGAGTTCTCATCCAATACTACATGCTCAATTTTTTCCAGCTTTGCCCATTGGTAGATCTTTCAGTTGACTCTTGTATCTCTTTGGCATGTTTCCATCATTAATCAGCCTTAATTTTAAATGACCTTTTTATCGGGGCACTTGGGTGGCTCAGTCGGTTGAGCCTCTGACTTCAGCTCAGGTCACGATCTTGTGGTCCATGAGTTCGAGCCCCGCGACAGGCTCTGGGCTGATGGCCCAGAGCCTGGAGCCTGCTTCTGATTCTGTGTCTCCCTCTCTCTCTGCCCCTCCCCTGTTCATGCTCTGTCTCTCTCTGTCTCAAAAATAAATAAATGAAAAAAAAAATTAAAAAAAAAATAAATGACCTATTTATCAATTTGCATTGAAATTTTAAATATAGATTGCCATTAAGTTTTGTTGGTTTGTTTTACTCTTTTTACTCTTAAAAGAATTTAATATTATGTCCTGAGTTTGTATTAACTCATTCTAACCAATAATTTGATTACAGGAACAAATACTTATTTAAATTCAATGTTGATGAAAGCTTTCTATGCAAAATGTCTAAATTTTATGTGAAAAATAGCTAACAAAATACACCAACTTAAAAAATACAGTAGGGGGCACCTGGGCTGCTCAGTTGGCTGAGTGCCCGACTTCGGTTCAGGTCATGATCTTGAGGTTTGTGAGTTTGAGCCCCACATTGGGCTCTGTGCTGACAGCTCAGAGCCTTTAGCCTGCTTCAGATTCTGTGTCTGCCTCTCTCTTTGTCCCTCCCCTGCTTGTGCTCTCTTATTTTCTCTCAAAAATAAAGAAATATTAAATTTTTTTAATACAGTATAATAACTTACAGATTTCAAACTACAGCACATAAAATATATAATCATGTAGCTTATTTTTTCTGATAATCTAACTTTATTGGCACTGCAATAATTTTTTTTATTTTTTTTTTATTTGTTAATTTGATCAAAATTAAAATGGCACACTCAGAGTGAGTGGAAATTTTAAAAACTGCATTATAAAAAATATATGCATCTTTATCAATGGGACATACCCATATGTATTAATTTTAAATCAGTATTGATGATTTACTCAAAGTGATAACTACCTTGATTCAATAAGAACCTGTAAAATGATGAACTACTACAGATATATTTTTAATAAGAAGGCAAGGAAGTGCTCGATAAGAATGATTAAAGTGATATACAAGCTTCTAAACCTTTTAGAATAATATGCATCACCCCCCTCCAAAAAAAGCCCATGCATAATACCTCCTTATCCTTTGCATAGAATAATATAATATAATGTAAAATGCAAATTACCAAATTAGGCAACCTCATTTTTATTGTCTGATTACTATGATATTTTTTATATTTATATCCACCTATTTTATAAAGTTACTTAACATTCAAAACGTAATGACACAGAGATACCATGATCGAACTGTTACAGGTAGCTATTAGCTTGTTGGGTAAATTCTACGGTTGATTCATTTTACTTTTGCAGCTGAAGAAGCCTCATGCTGAGCAGAGAGGGATATGATTGGCTCATCATCCCTGCTGGAAGCTTCTCTCTTGTGTTAGCCTTGACTTTTATAACCTCAAAACAAAGTGCTAATATTTTACAATTAATAACAACAAAAGAAGAGAATAACTGAAAATGAAGTATGTGACTGAAGTGTTCATTTTAAGTCATGATTTCCGTAATTCATTCAAAACTTTAGAATTGATTGATTTGCTTAATCAATTGCTGGCAATGTGCAAAAGACAGGAAAATCTGAGCTTCTGTTGTAGAATTGTTGAGCACCCATAGTAGCAATAATATTTTAAAGGAGAAGGAAAGTTCAATGTCAAGGAATCTTAAATGTTAACTATGCCTTTTTGCTTCAGACTTTTAGAGTGTCAAAAACTCTACCTGGCATAATCAAACTCATGTTTTTGTATCCATATTATTAAATATAATTTTTTAAATTGCATGGTGTATTTGAAAAAACTGTATTTTGAATAATTTATAATTATCAAAATAATTGCAATATATTCTACCCAATTAAGTGTGTGTATTTTGTGTAAGTTGGATACTGTGAAAATAAGCCAAAGATCTAATTTTATACTTAATATTATATATTAAACATTCTTTCAATAATCTGTTGTATGATTACACAGGCATCTGTTAATCAATATTTATGCCAATAGCCACATTTACATTTATAAAATGCTACAATAAAATATTTTACATATGCCTTTGTAGCACTGTATGAGTACTTTTTACTCAAGAAAAAGAAGGCAGTTATTAGGCAAAAATTATTTATAATTCTGAATTAAAATATATTATCAAAATATATTAGAAAAGGTTTTTACCAATTTATATACTACCATCAGGAGTAAAGAGAAAGTTTCAGTTACATGTTTTCATATTATTTGTTATCTACTAATCTAACAGGTAGATATAGTATTTTACAAAATTAAGGATCATCTACTTTGGGGTATGATGCATTTGCTTGTGAAAGATTTATATCCCTCTGGGGGCACCTGGGCGGCTCAGTCGGTTAAGCTTCTGACTTTGGCTCAGGTCATGATCTCACGGTCCGTGAGTTCCAGCCTCATGTCGGGCTCTGTGCTGACAGCTCGAGCCTGGAGCCTGCTTTGGATTCTGTGTCTCCCTCTCTCTCTGACTCTCCCCCATTCATGTTCTGTCTCTCTCTGTCTCAAAAATCAATAAACGTTAAAAAAAAATGAAAAGATTAATATCCCTCTGAAAACAACTGGAATGTAGGAAAAAAGGAGAACACAAGTGGAAATTTTCTCATAAAAGAATCAAATAAAGGGGCGCCTGGGTGGCTCAGTCGGTTAAGGGGCTGACTTCGGCTCAGGTCATGATCTCGCAGTCCATGAGTTCGAGCCCCGCGTCAGGCTCTGTGCTGACAGCTCAGAGCCTGGAGCCTGTTTCAGATTCTGTGTCTCCCTCTCTCTGACCCTCCCCCTTTCATGCTCTGTCTCTCTGTCTGAAAAATAAATAAATATTAAAAAAAATAAAAAAAAAAAAGAATCAAACAAAGAAAAAAGTAACCACATGGGATACATTGAAAAGCTGTTTAGTTCTCCAGGACTTTCGATATCTTAATCCTAGAGAAATCATGAGAGAGGGCAAAGGAGTGAGGCTGCTCTGGCAGCAGGGATTCTCATTTAGAATGTCCACTGTTTTCTACACAAAATAATTGGCATTCATTCAAAATAACAAGGTATACCACCAGAAGACCAAATGAGGGAATATAAAGGAAAGAAACCTGATACTGAAAAAATGACCTATGGGGTTCTAGATAATTGGCTTTGTTATCAGGCAACTTTAAAAATCTAGGCCCATTATCATCAATAAGAATGACTAGACTAGTGACTTAGAAGACAAGTTAAGAGAAAATAACCAACTTGAAACACTTAAAGGAAAAAAGAAAATAAAATTCATTTTTAAGAAGTATGAAATCCAAGGAGAAAAGTAATAGAAAATTAGTAACTGAGAATTTACAAAATGAAAGACATCTATAACATATTCAAAAATTCTCCAAATCCTAAGCAGTGTAAATATAAAGAAAACTACAATAAGGTACATCACAGTAAAGTTGTTGAAAACAAAAACACCAAGAAAAATTCTTAAAAGCACTCAGAATTTGCCATCAGCAACAAAGTTCTTAAAAGGAGCAACTAGTTAGCACTTGACAAGTTAACTTACAGGAATTTCTATGAGGAATTGCTGAGAAGAAAAGCAAGGCACAAAAATCATCCCTTTTTTTGTAAAACAAATTATGAGAAATTAGTCCATTCCTATGACATGCATATCTGTCTACATAAGTTTATATAAACAGGGAGAAAATATGGAAAAATCATTCTTAGCATATTAATAAAAAGACATGTGAAGAATGTCTTTTCCATATAAAATAGATTTAAAAAAAGGAGGGAAGAGCCAAAAAAAAAAAAAAAATTAAAAGGGAGGGAAATGTATTTGTAGAACAAAAACATATTTGTTAAATTTAGTATTTTATATAAATGTTTTTGGATGTAAGTATGAATACATTAAAAAGTAAAATAATCTCTACTAAATCTGGAATCTAATTCAAGAAAATGGGTAGCACATTTTTTTCTAAAAGTACCAAACTTGTCATAGATACTAGTCAAATAATCCATCTGACCTCCATGATTTCAAGTAATGTACTGAAATTAGATTTTTGTGTCTATTTATTATCCTTATGTCTCAGGAGAAACCTAACTGACCTTAAAATAATCTGAAATTTTATCGTTAATATATTATCTAGGAAATACTTTATCAACATTCCTAATTATGAACATTATAAAGTATTTGGATTTTATTATAATTGTTGTTGTATTAGTTAGTGTTGGCTTTGCTAAAATAATGGAACCATTTGTCACTCTCTCAGCATTTTATATGAGTTAAATGAATTTGCAAATTAAGACACTCTTTGACAGTCTGAAACAATTTACTCATTTAGCCTGGAAATTTGTCTGACAAATTTCATGAGACATATATGCTAAGTCTTGCTTACAGTTTAACAATTTCTGTGGCAAGCTGGTGGTGAATTACAATAATACATATTTCCAAAGAAAAACATTTATTGTATCCAGATTTCTAAACTGAATGTTTATATTATTCAACTAAATATTTACTTACTCTTTTTAATTTCCCATATACCTGTTGCTATTTCCCATTACTATCCATGTAATTTCAAAATAGTCAATTTGTCAGTATTCTCAAGCAGCTGACAAGAAATTACATTCTCCATTTTGGAGGTGGACCACTGGATTACTTCAATGAACTGTGCCCTGAAATAAGACATTTAGAGCCTTTTATTCTTATGTATGTCACCCTATTTCTCCTGTCTTTCCTATAATTTTTGATTCACAGTTTTATATTATTTGCTTCATGAAATAAATGCTGGACCTTTGTTTTTGCTCGCATGCATGTCATCACAAGGTGGCTGGCATCTCTGTTGTTTCATGGTTACACAGTGTCTCCCACTTGCTGTGTGTTCATTTGCTTGGTATAAGTCTCCCAATCCTTCTACTCCCAGCTTATTTATTGGCTTTGTAAAAGACCCATCATCCAAAAAGGACAGGTGTTGGATTGTCCCTATTATCTAATCAATAGCTTTATTCATGTTTTTGGGGGGGGGTGATTTTATTATGTTTTCATCTCTTGATTTGTCATCTTATTCCATGTTTCATCTATTAATTTTAATGCAGAAATTCATTGTTTGCTATTAGTCTTTATTTTATTTGCACTGTACTTAAATGATTTGACAGATCCGTACACGAACTTTGCTTTTCTATTTGTTAAATGTTGGTATTATACGATATACTGAAACTTCCATAACTCCATTGAGTTATGATCCTTGGATTGCATTCAAGACTGTAGTAGTAACGGTACACTTCACGTAGGAGGCATTCAACAAATGTGTGATGATGTGATTTCTCCTTTAACTGTACTGAGATATGTGTAATACATTGATCTAATAAATATGTCAAAGAACATCACTGAAAAGAAGTATTAAATTGTAATTTTCACCTATATAACATTTTAAAATTTAAGGAAAAGAGATGAAAAGATAACATAAAGTATAAAACAGTTTTGTAGACAAAAATATGGATTTGTTCAGTATGGGGGAAGGTAGGCCATTTAGACTCCTCTTATTGTCTTTCCCGTACCATCTAATTACTCTAATTGACTCAAAGTTATTAGTTTTCTCTTTTTGATTTGCTTAAGGCATGTTCTTTTTATTACTGAATGAATTTTAATATAACTACTAAATACTAATGTTTCTTTCTCTACCTGATAACATTCCCAAGTTAATTCAAAGATGACTACTGAGGTTTTATTGGATTTCTGCTAAATTATTTTCCTTTTCATAATTGCATTGTTTTGTCTGTCATATCCTGAATTTCTCCCGAGTATATAACTTCATATCTTCCTTTCACATTTTGATATTTTCTCATTTTAGGCAAATGGTTGATGGATACAGAGAGAGAATAAAGATAGATCTTGGCTATGACCAAACAAGAGTAACTATGGATAAAAAAATTTAAAAAAAGAATAATTATTAATACATCGGTTGCATACATGTTTGTTTCTTTAAAAAGAATATATGAATTGTTGATTAAAATCATATAATATCGTTTAAACATAATTCTATTTATTAAAAGATTCATTTAGTTTGCAATCAGATTAAAATAAACATATAATGGCAAAATTCAGTGTTACATGTGATGATAAGCACTGTGAACTTTATACCATTTATTTGAGTATGACTTTTATTGTTGTTAGAAGTCATTGGTTTTGTTCTTTATTTGTACCTCACTTCTAGCACCTAATCCGGCACATGCCATGATGAATAATAGAATTGACAAATCAGCAAATTATTTAATCAAGCAAAGTATTGTTATATTGTTATTTAGCAAATCATAATTCCATAACAAATTGTATTGAAAGTAAGAAGAATAAAAACTCTTTTTTGAATTATCTGTTTGAGAGGACACAGTCATATAAGTCAAAAATTATAAAATTATGGTAAGTACCAGCAATCATACAACTCGTAATCGCTATGATATGTTAGAAAATGAGATCTTCACCAAGACTGTGGATGTTAAGGACTGAGCTGAGGCTTTTTTGATCATAGGACTCTCATAGGTACGTGGACAAGGCTAATGAAGATGATTGACATCAACCAAAGCATACGTGGAATATTTTACAAGATAGTTTGGCACAGTAACAAAGCACCAGGGGTGCGTTGGTGGCTCAGTCAGTTAAGTATCTGACTTCAGTTCAGGTCATGATCTTGAGGTTCATGAGTTTGAGCCCTGTGTTGGGCTCTGTGCTGACAGCTCAGAGCCTGGAGCCTACTTAAGATTCTGTCTCTCTCTCTCTCTCTCTCTCTCTCTCTCTCTCTCTGCCCTTCCCCCAAACTGTGCTCTGTGTCTCTGTCTCTCTCTCTCTCTCAAAAATAAATAAAAAAACATTAAAATTTTAAAAAAATGTACCAGTAAGAATAGAGAAGTAGGTTGTTTGAAATATAGGGGAAAAATCAACATAGGTCATACATGCTAAGACACTTGAACTTCAATTTGTGGTTAATAACACAACCATTTATATTATTGGATTGTGTGGGAATACATGTTCCATGATAGTCTTAGAAATTCAATTCTGTCAATATGGTGTAGAAGGATATGGGAAGGGAACAAAGAATAAGGAGACCAATTAGGAGGTTAATTCAATATCAAAATGTCACATAACTCTACAAAGGAAAGGAATGTTTCACGGTCATGCTTATATCCCCAGAGCCAGTAAAACTTCCTAGTGCCCAGTAAATATATGTTGAATGAATACATATGTTGAAAAGAGATTAAGTTTTATATTTTAGTTGTATCACTAACTATGTGATCTTTTGGCAAGTTATTAATGTATGTTTTGTCTTATGGCCAATACCGAAAACAGTCTTATATTAAAATTACATATAAATTTAGTAATAATTTTATTCCTGTTATAATTTCCACACAGGTAAAAAATTGGCTTTCTGACACATTGACTTTGATGGTAGAATAGAGCATCTCCATTAAAATGTCCCAGAGGAGGTTAAATTATGTAAGATTAATGTACACGAGTACATATGAGATGTGCCAATGGAGATGAAAATCTAGAAACCATTTTCATAAAGACAGAAATAAAAATACGAGAGCGATTGACATTTTCATTTCTGAGAAATGTCAACAAGACCCAAAACAAAAACAAAACTGAGCAGTTTCTTGTTCTTTGCAATTGTAAGACCTATTACCAGTTCCTGATGGTAGGTAGTTCAGTTTTCCCAAGTTGGTGTCCCAACTAAAGAAAACTAATTTTGTTAAATTACTCTCCTAATAATGGATTATTGAAAAATGGCTTCTGGAATATTTGATTAATGAATAGCATATTTTAATTATCCGTAGGCATTATCTAATTCGATGGAAGTACAAGATTTTTGTGAGACACAGAGGTCAGTGGATATATATTTTTTTTCTAAAGAACTATTTATTTGGTGCAATAAATAAAAAGAAAAAGACAAATGTGATTTCTTCCTCTTTTAATCTACCTCTTTTTGCCTCAAGGAAGAAATTACTTTGATTCAAACTTTCTTCCTCCAATAAGATAAGGCTGATAACAAATATATTACTAATCAATCAATTTCATTCAAGACTCAGGTTTTGCTGCCTAAATGCTTTTGGTCAATTGAGTTGTTTTTAGGTCAGCGTACATTGAGAATTACAGTATCATCTACCAGTTACCAGTGCATCTTGGCACCCCATCCAGCCCTCTGATAAAATCCTTCTCCAGATCTGGCCATCACACCAGAACTACTTTCCTTTTGGTCTCTCACTACCAGAATAGATCAGAACAGAGATGAAAATCTGAGTTATTTTCCTTTTATTAACTAATCTACATTGCAGAGCTATTTGGCAATACTGATAATATCATTGAATATTACAGAAACACCTTAAGACAGTGGTTTTTTTTAATTTAATTTAATTATTTTATTTTATGTTTATTTATTTTGAGAGAGAGAGAGAGAGAGAGAGAGAGCGAGCAATCAGGGGAGGGGAAGAGAGAGGAGAGAGAGTCCCAAGCAGGCTCTGCACTGTCAGCACAGAGCACAACACAAGGCTTGATCCTATGAACTGTGTGATAATGACATGAGCCGAAATCAAGAGGAGGATACTTAATCAGCTGAGCCACCCAGGTGCCCAAAATAGCACATATTTTAAACTGAAATATATTTAGAATCTGAACATTGTCATGGGCTGTGTTTCTTTGTAGAAGAAAGTAGGGGTACCATATCTGAAATGACCCAAAACACAAGCTGATTATTCTTGTAGATTTCCTTTTTATCTGAGTCCAAATGTTTCATAGAATAGTAGTTTTTAAGTATCCATTATATGATTAAAATCAGTGTAAAGTTATTTTCCTTTAAAAAAGATGCTTATTACACGGAAGTGAAATCGGTGATTCTTAATGTGATTTCAGTCCTTGGGCATTTATGTGTTTGGCAATGCCCTCGTGGGCCACTGTGTCTGTGAATATGTGTGACATAAAGCAATTGCCTTAATTAAGATTGTGATGACTGTATTAAGATTCTATAACTTTTCTAATATTGTACTTCGGCCATATGCAACTGCCCAAAGAATTTGACAAACCTGGGTTTTAGGATCTATCATATAGTTTAAATATTTTATATGCTCCTTGTTGATGGCACAAAGTGATGTGAAGTACTTTCATTCGATCCTACGAATGATGAAAGAGTTTCTGGTTTTCCTGAGACTTTAGATAAGATCTAAGAATATTTGCCAAGATGTGCCTTGTAAATAAATCAATTCTTTTTACAACACAAGCTTTTTAGACAGATGGTCATTTAGAATTCAGTGTTTCACTGGGAAAAGAAAACAGAAGAGGGAAAGGATAAAATAACATGTTAGTGCATATCTTAAGCCACAGTAAACTCATTGTAAAAAGACAACAGGTCATAATATACCAGTGGAATGGAGAAATACACATATACTTTTGTAGGCATCATTGAAAAATATTAATTAATTCACATTTAACATATGAAAACTGAAACTCATTTTTGTAATCTCGCACAATAACTATGTTTTTATTGTAATATTTTACCAGTAATAGAAAATGTTTCAATGAAAGGCATATAATTTGAGAGATTCGTTAAAGTAAATCAACATGCACTAATTATCCAGCTTAACATGAATTCTTAATTAAACTTTAGGTTAATGACATTTGCATGTAGTTGTAAGTCTGTGAGTATGATCTCATCAAAAAAATTCCATTATCTGATTTTGAGATTCTAGAGATGTAATAGTTCTTGTGACATTGTTACTATACCTTTTGGAGCAGTTTGAGGTTCATAGCAAAGTTGAGAGGAAGACACAGAGGTTTCCTTTATACCTCTTGTTCCCACATATGCATAGACGCTCTCCCCATTATAAACACCCTCAAAGCAGACTGGTACATTTGTTACAACTGACGAACCTATAATGACACGTCATTATCATCCAAAGACCATAATTGACCTTAGGTTTCATTCTTGAGGTTAGATAATCTACGGGTTTGGACACATGTATAATGCCATGCATCCATCATTATAGCATCATATGGATTATTTTCACTGTCCCAAACAGCCTCTGTCCTCTACCTATTCATTCTCCCTCCCCGACAGCCCTTGAAAGTCACTGATCACTTTACCATCTCTACAGTTTTACTTTGTACAAAATAGTTGGAATCATGTAGACATTTCAAATCCAGTTAATTCAGCTAATAATGTACTTAAGTTTCCTCCATGCCTTTTCATGGATTGATAACTCATTTCTTTTTAGTGCTGAATGATATTCTGTGGTCTGGATGGACTACAGTTTATTCATCTATTCATCTACTAAAGGACATCTTGGTTTCGCCTAAGGTTTTGTGATTATGAATAAAGCTGCTATGAACACCACGGTGCAGGTGTTTGTGTAGACACAAGTTTTCAACTCCTTTGGGTAAATGCCAAGGAGCACAGTTGCTGGATCGCACGGAAGGAATACATGTAGTTTTATAAGGAGCTGCCAAACTGTCTTCCAGAGTGGCTGTGCTATTGTGCATTCTCCCCGGCAATGAATGAGAGTTCTTTTGCTCCACATTCTCGCCAGCATTGGGTGGTGTCGGTGTTCCAGATTTTGAGCATTCTAATAAGTAGTGATATCTCATTGCTGTTTTAATGAAACTCAATTTTGAAAATAAGTGATTTTCAACTGCCTATATTCTGGGCATTTTCATGTGCATTAGTTTACTTAATTACCAAATGTATGTGTGTGTGTGTGTGTGTGTGTGTGTGTGTGCGTGCGTGTGTGCACATGCCTGTGTGTATGCATACATGTGTGCATGTATATATGTGTACACATATATGTGTATGTATGCATATGTGTGTGTATATATACATAGATATATGTATATATACTTCTCCACAGAGAAAGATATTGAGACTCTGGGACAATAATAAACCCCCCATGGCCACATATCTAATGAAAGAATGATGCCATGCTAGATTCTAGGACTGAATATCACTAATGCTCGTTTTCTGCATGACTCTTTCTTTGCAATGTTATAAATGTAAGGAGTATATTGTGCTGGGGAGTCTAAAATATTCAGATGTGGGGTGTCTGGGTGTCTCAGTCGGTTAAGCATCCAACTTCAGCTCAGGTCATGATCTAACAGTTCATGAGATCAAGATCCACCTTGGGCTCTGGGCTGAGAGTGTTGAGCCTGCTTGGGATTCTCTCTTTCTTCTGCTCTCTCTGCCTCTCCCCCACTCATGCTCTCTGTCTTTCTTTGTCAAAATAAATAAATAAACTTAAAAAAAAACACATGCACACCTACACACACACACACACACACACACATGTTGCCATTAATCCAAATGGAGAATTGTAACCTCAATTTTACTCCAACTTCTTAAACTCAGGTTCTTGGTGACACTTTAAATTTTATACCCGAAATCATGGGCTCTATACTAAAACAAGAGTCACAGGTTTTGTTGTTGTTGTTGTTGTTGTTGTTACAAAAAAAGGTTTTATCACAGAATTTATCTGATCTCCCAGAAATCTGGATTCTCTGCATCACACACATTAACACTTTAGCCACGACACTCAACGATAGAGAAGTTCAATGTCCCGTTGAACTCCTAAATGTAGTAGTCGTCACATCATCATTGTATCAGACAAGAAGACGAACAGATCCTATGCTCTCAAGAAAATAGCTCATTCTACATATCTAAACATCCTGATCAGAGAATGACAGAGAAAAGGGGGAGGTATTAGTTTTAAATTCCATCTGGAGGCTTAATTGTCTGGTGTGGGTGGTCAGAATGAGCACAATGAATTTGGGGGCTGCTCACCCAGAAACGTGCCCAGTGCAAGAAGGGTCAAAGCATTTTTTAAAATTTATGGAAATGAAAGTCACCACTGACTTCCATTTCTGGATGGCGCATCTGATAGACTCAGAGAAGAAATTTATTCAGCTAATTGTGCATGAAAAACATACTTGTGACTACAGAGGCCATTTCCTCTTGATCTTATTATTGTGTTCTGTGATTCCCAGTTGGCCTGCATGCCTATTATAAAATCTGAACGTTTTAATACACGTAAAGTCTTTCATGCATCAAGATACTTTTAAGGTAGCACATGAGGTAATGGTACCATTTCCTCTTCATTCATTGAACAAGTGGGGAATAAAAGGTCTTTTTAGCAAGTGTGGAAGGCAGAAGGATGTCTGCCTCTCCTGCCGCAGAAAAGTCGAGTCCTGTTCTCGGGCAATGGTGGGTATGTTACATTGTACTATCGAAGAGGCATTGCCGATGTCATTAAGGGTAAACACTCTGAGATGAGGGATAGGAGCCTGAATTATCCAGGTGGGCCCAGTTTAATCACATTTACAGAACCTGTCCCTGCTGTGGTCGGTCAGAGGGAGATATTACCATGAAAGAGCAGAGAAACACAGTGTTTTTGGCTACAAAGAAGGGAGCCGTGGGCCAAAGGAGGCCAGAGGCTTCTAGAAGCTGGAAAAGGCAAGGAAACAGATTTTTCCCAAGAGACTCCAGAAAGGAACCAGAAAGGAGCCAGCTCCAGAAAGGTCTGGAAAGGATCCCAGACCCTGGGATTTTAGGCCCCCAAGCCCCGTGTCGGAATTTTCAGCGATGGCAAAGTAAGGTAGTGAATTTGTGTGTTTTAAGCTACCAAGTGTGGTAGTTTCTTATGGCAGCAACAGAAAACGAACACACACAGATTTTATCAGTAAGCCCAAAGAGAAACATGACTTATAGGTAGGCCCGAAATTCCCCTTCCTCCTCTCTGCCCAGACTTGCTTACACTTGAACTCCTGGGACAGGCCGACCCTGAGAGAGCTTCAACTGCTGGGTTTTCTCAGTCTGTGCCCTGTAGCTCCACTGGGGCCTCCCCTGGCTACCTGGGCGCTCTGATTCAGCTTGCTCCGAAAAAGCCAAATGAATCTACAAACACATCGCCCAAACCGCAGATGTGATCACCAGAGAGCCTGTTGTCTGTGTCAGGGATCCTTCTGTTCTCTCCTTTGTTTTTCTCATTTTCTGATTGTCCTCTATGTTCTCTATATTTTTCTCCCTGCAGCCACCTGGATCACTGCTTCGCAGAATTTGACTGAATCCGATCTCCAAGCACCTCGACTGCCATCCTTCCTACCGTCTTCACGAAAGCCGCGGTAAAAAATGGCTTGTCTTATGGAAGTCCTTCGGGGCCACCACCCACGACTGCCTTCGATGTGTCCTCACCACGTGTGCTCCCCAGCTCCACACACTCTTCCCCTGGCAGCTCTCTCCGTTTTTCAACCAACCTTTCTGGATCTTCGAAAACCAAGAACTTTTCAATAGCCTTTCCTTTCCCGGTCATGGGAAAAGTGCCGTTAGCACTTTCTTGTCTCCTGGCTGCTGGCTTGGGTCTTTCCGGGACGTTTGTCCCAGCAGCGGCTGAAGGGCAACAAAGCAAGCTCCTTTTCTTCCTCATCTCCATAAGCAATCTTAAAGAAATGCATCTGTGGATTCCCCCTGAGAATGAATTCCTTTGCTCGTGTTTTAATTCATTTTAATAGTTTGAAGTTTCGGAGAGAATGAAATCCCCTTTCCCTGTAATTAAACCTGACATGAATTCTCAGCCTCCCACGACATATGTAGAGCACACGGGCTGCATAGTAAGAAATCTCAACGCTGAGAGCATTTCTAGCACGTTAGTGTTATTGTTTAAGAAGATAACTCCACTGAAGCCCCTGTGGTTTACTATAGCAGCCGAGTCATATTTTTTTTTAAATGGTCAAAGGCTACAAACTTGTAGTTAGAAGTCAGGGAAAGTTCTGGAGATCTCCTGCATAGCCCTGTGATTAGAGTTAACAATACTGTATTATATTCTTGAAAGTTGCTAAGGAACTAGATCTTAAATGTTCTCACCACAAAAAAATAAGTGATAAATATGTGACGTGACGAAGGTGTTAGCTAATGCTATGCTAGTAATCATACCGCAACATAGGGATTCATCAAACCAACACTTTGATCTCCTTAGGCTCACACGACGTCAATTATACCTCAACAAAACTAAAAATTCAAACGACAAGCACACTGCAAAATCACTGAAGATTAATCGAGAATCGCTGGGGTTCTTGATTCTCATCCCTAGAAGGGCAATGAGTAGAGTTAAAACATCCATCTCCTAACAACTGTATTCCATTTCATTCCGTGCCACACTTTAGCCTCTCACCTGCCAAAACACTATAGAAAACTCTCATTCTTTATCCCGGGTTTTCAGACCCATTCTGCCTTTTCCACTTTGAATTATGCAGTCAGACGTGGCCTCTGTGACCTCCAAGCACCTGTCCTCCCTTGCCCGTTCTTGAGGTCAACATCACAAGCTAATTGGGGACCTGGCCAGGATGGAGGCCACGGAGGAGGTGGTGTTAGGAGGGGGCAGAGGGTAGTGTCCCTTTACCTCTCCCCTCCTTCCCTTCTTTTCCGCTGAGCCTAGAGATAAACTTGACAGAATACATATCAACAGAAAAAGCAGGCCAATTCATTTGACCCAAGTTTTATGTGGCCCAGGAGTCCTCCTTACAAATGAAGACCCAAAGGAGAGGTGAAAGCCAGTTGCTTCCATAAGAGGGTGAATAAGGAGAGGCAATTGCGGGAGGTAAGTAAAGTCATGTTGACACGAGACAGAGATAGGACTTGAACGAGGCCGTTGGCCAGGAGTTTTTAGGGTCTCAACTGCTCGCCCTGGATGAGAATGTTCTTACCTTAGGCACAGGGAGGGCAACCTGAGTGTGGGAATTTCATCGGCTGCTTTTAGGAAAAAGAAGGAAGGTCACAGTGTTTTTCTTGCATTTGTTGTTGTTAAATGCCATTAACTCAAAAAAGTCAATATGCCAGGGTGACACATTTTGAGATGGTGAGTTCTGAATTCCTTCCAGTCTTTACAGATGTCACTTTCTCTGGCCTGGGGGAGTCTGGGAGGGGCCCCCAGAGACAACCGGTGGTCGTCAATCACTTCTTGCCCAGGGTGGCTTCACCTCACGGCGGCGGTCTCCAGAGCCCCCTGCTCACTCTGCTTTCCTCCCGAACGATTTCAACTCCCTGACTCTCCCCAAAGTAAAGGACACATCCAGCCAGTGTCCTAAATAGAGTCAGCTGCGGTGTTCACCCCATGGTATCGGATGCGAGTCGGGCCTGAGTAACATTCTAAGTATAACTCCTCCTCCCCACCTCCTCATTTTAAAAATCACTACAGCAGGGTGCCTGGGTGGCTCAGTCAGGCAAGTGTCCAACTTCAGGTTATGATCTCACGGCTCATGAGTTCAAGCCCCGCGTCGGGCTCTGTGCTGACAGCTCAGAGCCTGGAACCTGCTTCAGATTCTCTGTCTCCCTCTCGCTCTGCCCCTCCCCTGTTCACACTCTGTTTCTCTCTCTCTCTCAAAAATAAATAATAAACATTAAATTAAAACATTTAAAAATCACTACCATTACTGTTACTACTTTTATTGTTGTTGTTGTTGTTATTGTTATTTGCTATTTTCATTCTGCTGGTGAAATTTTCTGGTATAACTACCTTCCAAAATCTGCCCACATCATCAAAATACTCACTGGAAACCCACAACAAGGATAATACCCCCCTTTTTTTTTCTGCCTCAAAATACAGTCACCTAAGTATTAGTGTACGTTCAGGCTCTAGGTGGCCACGGTGCCTTTCTCTGGCACCCAACTTCCCTTTTCCTGAAGCAGCAATGGGGCTAGCTCAGGTTGCCTCAAGCAGAACTTGAACTTGACCAAATAAGTGAGGCAGAATTTGGGGTTTGGTTTTCACCGGTTTTCCCGTGGCACTTCTATGAGGCTGTTTCAGCTTCTACCTGCACTGTATGTCACGGGCCTAAAAGTTCTGTTGGTTTTTTGGCTTTTGCTTTATTTATGAGCTGTCAGGGCAATTGTGATAACAATTAGGCACATGATAGTCATAAATTGTTACTCCTATGACTGTAGTTTAGCAAGGCCTTTAGAGTCAAGTAATACATATATTTTTTCATAACATTTTTCCATCCCAAAGAATTAAATTTGAAAAGAGTGTAAAGTAATGAAAGGTGACACAGTTCAGTAAAAAACAGTGGCTGTATAAATCTCCATAAAGCAGGAACATAGTAAAGTATCCAGCAGTCAAAAAAATATGATTACCTCCTTATTATTTGAGGGGTAGAAATTTGAAACGATAAATGCTCTCTGGTTATACTGCAACTCCTATTGATTCTGCTATTATGTCATGAACTATAAAAAAGATACTTATGGGCTTAAAAACTAAACACATGATTACATAGGACATTATCAATTCTTATTCTTGACTTTGCATTTAGGAAAATTAAATGATTTCTATTGATAGGAATTTACAGAGGACCTACCATCTATTTGTCTAAATAGTGTTTGAGTCAAATACACACTGTGTAAAGTAATGTTTGAATAACTGGATATTTTTGAAATGTTTTCAGTGCTAAGAAAAGACAGTCACAAAAGCAAAAAATCATATCTACTCTCTTTGAGGTTGTACCATTCTCCTAGGGTGTCCCAGGGAATCAAGCTCATTCATCCGCAACGAGTTAAAGAAGACCAGATACCAGTTCAGCCAAACCGTCTTTCTTCAGTGTCATTGGGGTGCTATTCATGAGAAAAGAACCTTTCGCAAAAACGTCTACAACCAACCTTGAACTTAGAGGTTTTCAGTAATGGAGGCATAGCAAAGAATGTTTAGAATCATTTGTAACCACTTACTTTTTTATTGTTTTCTTTTCCGCCCCTATGTTAAGAGTAGAAGGCAATCATGACATGGAATACTTATAAAGCGATAGAAAATAATGGGCCAATTCTCTATGCTGGGTATGGAAACTTTACAATGTTATATTGCTGAATTTTTAAAAACCAATTTGCATAGCAGTGTGTATATTGTGCATCTCTTTTTATTAAATGTGCACATGTGTGTATATGTGTTACAGAAGGTCCAAAGAGACACATGTGTGCCTTAACAGACCTTACCCCTAAAGAGTTGGATTTTGTAATTGTACGTACTTTTCATTGTTCTAACTTTTCACAAATGTACGCCTTTTGTAAAAAATAATAATAATGTAAGTAAAACATTCCTTTTATTTCCAATTTAAATTTACATAACAATAAATGTCATTGTACTTCTCAAAATTTAGGTAAGGTGAGGAATGTATGCGAGATGTATATTTATCTGTAAGAGAATCTGTGGATCTTGTTTAGAATCCCTTGGAACATAGCTGTGTTTAAGACAGCAGCGGGGAAAGTCTCCATGTGGGAGTAATTTTGTCTGGCTGAAAAACAGGCAATAGTGGAGACGGGAGAGGAAAGCAGCCATGACATTGAAAGGAAATTTTAGTTAATTAGTTTGTCAGAATATATGGTAAGTGTATCACAGGCAGAAATAATGTCCTATAAAAGCATGCTGAAATGTTGAGAAATATTAAGTTTAACAGGGAGCTAGGTCCCACGTTTTGGTGGCGATCAAATTCTACTGCAAAGAGCTAAGACTATTCATGAGCCACAGGTTTGGTTAGAGCCAGCGGTAGAGTAGATAAAGAAACGTTGGGGGTGCCTGAGCGGCTCAGTTGATTACGTGTCCCACTCGATTTTGACTCAGGTCATGATCTCGCGGTTTGTGGGTTCGAGCCCCACATCAGGCTCTGCACTGATAGTGTGGAGCCTGCTTGGACCGACTGACTGACGGACTCTCTCTCTCTCTCAAAAATAAATAAATAAGCATTTAAAAAAAGAAATGTTGATTTTGATAGAATTTTACTGACAAGGGCACTTGCAGTGTGGTAAAGGGCTGCAGAAAATGACCATGGAAATGAGCATCTTTCTCTTAAGAAGATGCAGCAGGAAGTGGCAGCCCTTTTGTTTTTCCTTCTCGTGTGATTTTTAAGAGCTGCATCTCTGAGAGTGACCTATGACCTGTAGCACCTTATGATCTCACGAGGTGACAGAAAAGACTGTTCGCGCTCAGTGCAGCATGTTTAGTTTCGGAATTTTGGTTTTGTCAGCATCTCTACCTGCATATTTACTCCAGAGATAGAGTTACCGATTATAGGGGCGCCTGGGTGGCTCAGTCAATTCAGGGTCCGACTTCAGGTCATGATCTCATGGTTTGTGGGTTCAAGCCCCGTGTCAGGCTCTGTGCTGCTGCTCAGAGGCTGGACCTGCTTCGGATTCTGTGTCTCCCTCTCTCTGTCTTCCCCTTCCCTGCTTGTGCGCTCTCTCTCTCTCTCTCAAATAAACAAACATAAAAAAAAATTTAAAAAGAATTACTTGATTAGAGTACTGAAGAGGATGACACGGAAGGAAAAGGAAAAAAAATCATAAATCATCACCACATTTCTAATCCTAACTCATAACTCTTAGAGCATGTATTAATATGCAGAATAATAGCAACATAGAAGATTATGGGATACAAGACTCTAAAGAAATTATTACTGAAGTCTTCTTTGACATATATCGATATCTATCTATATCATCTCTATCTCTATCTCTATCTATAATCTGTATCATCTGTATCTATATCTGTATCTACCTGTGTGTGTGTGTGTGTGTGTGTGTGCATGTGTGTGAAATCATATAACCAGTGTTCTTCACCAAGGGTGATTTTGTCCCCATGAGGACACTTGGCAAAACCTGGAAACATTTTTGATTGCCCCAAGTGGGGGCAGACTTAATAGAATCTAATGGGTTCAAGCCAGGAATACTAGTAAATGGTATATGTTTTATAGGACATCCCCTACAACAACAACAAAATCATCCAGCCCAAAATGTTATTAGTGCCAATATGAAGAAATCTTGATACACAGATGAACAAAAATTAGTGTGTATATATATATATATATATATATATATATATATATATATATATATATATATGTGTGTGTGTATATATATATATGATAAGGACCAGACCATCTCTGTTAGATACCTAATATCAATAAGAAACTCACTTAGCTTGTCTAACTGAATTTTTATTTATGCTGTGAGTTACAGTATTCATAGTTATTTATATTTATTTGCCTCCTTCATTCCTTCACATATTTTTGAAATACAGTCTATCTTTGGTTCAATATCCTTTTTTTCCAGTTCTGCCTTGTTTAGATGGGGATTTATCATTTAAAATTCCAAAACACTTTCTGGAAAATTAACCTTAATGGACCCTAGACTCTAATTTGGGAGTTGGAAAGGACTTTGTAAGTTACCTAATCCAAACATCACGTTTCCTCTTGTGTCAGTCATTGTCCTGTCAAAAATCACAATCCTGCAGAGAGGTCCAGAAGATTTTCACAGGGTATATATATATATAGATATGTGGTCAGGGTTAGGGAAGCCACAGCGGATGGACAGGCACCCAGGGATTAGCAGTGAGGAGTCATTCTATCATATATGAGACAGGGCCAGGAGGGAAGATAGTTTGACCGGGGCCCTGTGACTTCTGGACTCAAAAAAGAGTTCCCATCCTGCTGGAGTTGTCATGGAGGGAGACAGCCATGGGCAAACACAAACAAAACAAACCTCAAAGAGGAGATGGGGGTGGAAAAGGGGATACCTGTCCCCCACTCCTGCTCTTTGATCACCTGTCAATGCCTTTCCTGGCCTGAACCCAATGGGAAGCCACAGGAGTGCCAAGTGACGCGGTCATCAGGGTCAGACCTTTGTCGGGGAGGTGGGAGGTTAGGGAAACAGAAATACGTGGGAGAGAAGTAATTTGTTTGTGGTCAGACACCCAGAAAGGGCATATCCTGGGGAAGAAGGCAAATCGCACTAAGTTCCCGTGACTACATGCAATAATATTGCCTCTCCGTTAAGAATTAGAGATACTGAGAGAATGTGAGCACTGACGGAATGAGACAAAGAAGTCCTGTCAGGCCTCATTACACTGAATTAGAAATGCGGGGACAGCCAAACAGATATGTTCTGCACACGCACAGGTGTAGTACGGATGGTTCAAACTGTTCCATGAAATCCAGCAGCGAATTAGCCATCGTTTGCTCGGAATGAGCCATCGTGGGAACATTCATACAATGAGAATTGACAAATGCTACAAAAGGGGGCTTGATTTACTTTTCAATTTATTGTTTAGATTTAAAATGATGGAGAAAATGTTAGGAAGTCCAGATAAACTTAAAAATTGGTAGTGTCTGTACCAGCTACATCATGAATAGGACCCCCCCCCAAAAAAAAAACAGATTCTTCTTCCAGTGTTTAAAGCTATTAACCAGTTCAGCCAAGATGTGGCTCATATTACTGATGAACCAGTGAAACCCAACAAATGTAGAGCTAAAGCTGAAGGCAGTTCCATGTTATGAGTAAAATTTGCATTAGGGGAAAGAACAGCTTAACAGTAGATTCAATATCAGATTTAGTAACAATAAATTGATTGAAAAAAGCTCATGAAGCGGGATGCAATTGGGTTTATCAAGTCGCAATTGAATTGCAAACCCAGCTTGGCTGCACATATTAGGACTTGGCCAAAATCAACAAAAGTATAGTGTGAGACTCCATTTACGTATAGGAAATTTACAATAAATACCACTTTATATGTTATAGCTTTTGGTAAATTGCGTGCTATGCATCCTTCATATCAGTAAAATTTGTAATAAACTCACATCTATATGCATTTTTCCAGAAAGTTATTAAAGTACCTATAGCTATAGAGCATTAAGCAATTTCTACAGATATAAAATATTTTCTACAAATGGCGGCACCTTCTGGATGTTTTATTCCTTCTGGATAGTGTTTATTCCTCTATCCTCACTTTCTCACAAGAGCTAGAAGTTAGAAACTGTTTTCCTCCCAATCGTAGCTTCTCTGCCTATCATGGCACGTGGGCCTCGGTGCACACCTGATGTATATTTGTTAAATAAGTGGCAGAAATTTTGGAGCGTATTTATAAGACTGTTCCTGTGGAGAGAATTCCAATAAGTAGGTTTACAAATGTCATCCAATATGTTCACTGGTGGAGTGAACAAAATACAGTTTAATAAAGCTAATGCTTTTTAAGATAGTCTTTTTTTTTTTTTCTTTCACAGATCACTTTGGCTTAGGAAGCCTTGCTAGACTGCATGGCTTATTCGTCCCATGCCCTCTCAAATGATACTTAGAAAGCATTGTGACTGATTGGTACTGTTGCCCTAGCAGTAATATTCCATTAGAGATTTATGAAAAATAACAGAAGGGAAAAAAAGTCCCATTCTTTTCCTTACATCATGACTATTCCTGAGTATCCTAAAACTGCCAACTCTCTTGTTTTATTTAAAGCACAAAAGGTTTACAGACACACAGGTAAAGGAGGAACTGTGAATTTCCATGACAGAAAATAGTCAAAAATTTCAGAAACTGCAGGGATGAAAAGATGTGGATAAATATTTATAAACGGGAACTCAAAAAAAACCATAGTCAACAGAATTCTCAAGAAGGATTCTTCTTTGTGTCGTCAGACTGCTCCTTAAACTTTAGATCTAAGAAAGAAAATCGCTTTCATGCCTGCATATTTCCTAGTTTACCTGTACTTTCTGGAAATATACATTCCAATATTGCCAAATTGGATTTTCAGCAAGTGTTTTCTTCACTAATAACATACCCTTTCGTTCAATCCGACTTCTAGTCTGTTTCTATTTCCAGACTTGTATGATAAGTTCAAGTATTAAAGATATAAGTTGGTTTTAAGTATTAACCCCTGCATGTCTTTAATAGCATTGACAATATCATTAACATGTCCTGATTTAAAACACATTGGGTGTGTTTTAAGTAACTTCTGCAATGTTCTATGTTATCTGCACATCTCTCATTTCCATGCTATTTAGCACCCATAAGTATCATCAGTTAAAGCTACGGGTTCATTTTAGACACATCATAGATACACCCAGAAATGCTGTTTTACCAGCTATGTGGACATTAATTAGCCCAGAGAAGTGGACACATAAAATCAACCATCACAATAGGTAAACTCTGCCATGTCTTCCCAATGGAATCTCAGATTTGTTCTAGAACAGTGAATGCTATATGCCTCCTATCTTGGATCTGTTCTCTGGTGTTATTTCAGCAATCCTACTCAAGTTGGGTTGCTGTCTATTGGGTGCATGACAGACAAGGCTGTTCCTAACTTGTGCATGACAGAGAAAGAAAAAAAAATAGTGCATCACATATTATAGGCATGCAAATTAAATTTTATGAACTGGGCTACTTGTTTGAAAGGATATATCCATATAATCTGTCAGTGCTTCAGTGTTGTCATTATGAGCAGCTGTTGTTTTTATATATAGTACTTTAAACATGCTAGGATTTTTTGTGGCATCCTCCACACGTTGCTTTTCTACAAACTAAATTCCCCATGTCAGCTTGAAAACAAAACTTGGTGTGTGTGTGTGTGTGTGTGTGTGTGTGTGTGTGTATGTGTGTGTGTATGTGTGTGTACACGAAGAAAGTAAAGACAGAATTCAACATTATTAATTTCCTACAAACCCTCCCCAATGGGCTGATGTAGGAGAATTCCCTTTGTTCTTGCTCTATCCTCTTCTTTTCAACTCCAGATCAGTCCTGTACCAGGGGCCCTTGGGTACATGGATATGGACATCACAGCCAACAACCCATATTCGGGTTCTTCCTTCCACACGCAGTGTCCACTTGGCCCCCCTTTGGATGAGGGGAGGGTCATGTTGTCAGGAAAGAAGATTCTCAATAGGATAGATTAGGAAGAGCTGTGTAAATCCTGGATGTACACTCCAGGCCATCTGCATAGGGAATGCACAGGTCCTAGCATCTCAAGTGTGTAACAGAACAGGAGGCATGGATTCTGATCTTGTTTCCAGAGGAAAGGTACAGCCCAAAGTCAACACACATTCCTTGAAAGAGCAAGATCCAGTCTAGGGGCCCTTTAAAACATACATAAGGGAATCTCTGATAAGGAAAGTGGTCTTTTTCACTCCAGATTAAAGAAAAAAAATCTGTATCATAACAAATTGAATTAGGTTTACAGGAACCTGGAATTTAAGCTTTATGCCAGTTTTGCATGAAATTCTTAGAGAGTCCTGGGGAAGAATTCAGAATTACTGTGTGTGGATGAAAGCAGTATTTCTGGCAAAGGAGGGTTGCAGCAAACTGGATTCTTGCTACCAATTATTTCCCCCTCCATATAACAGGAATACGGATCATCCTTCCACTTGTCATGTGTCTTGTGTGGTGGTCCTGTAAGAAAAGCGCATCCGGCTGCCTCTTTGATTTGGGGATTGGCAGTACGACATTCTTTAGCCATATTCTGAGTACAGGACAGCCCCTTCAGTCAGTGTTTTCCAAAAAGAAAACATTTGGAGCCAAGCTGGGCCAAGCACATCACAGCCAAGTAGAGCGGCAGCTGACCCACCGTCTCTGATAACATTAACAAAAAATAAATATTTGTTTGAGAGCCATCGAGATAATATATGTGCTATTAGCCACTGCTGTCTGCTCTTCCAAATTACAGAAGCAGAAACAGTTAATGCAATGAAGATGAGTGCAATGGAATTGAATTAAAATTGTTGATATAAATTTGCAATTAGATCTTTTTTTTCATTGGAATGGTCATGAAACAAATATTACCCCAGGAGCAATGATAACTTCAAGAGCTCAAATGATGGCTTCTAATATCATCCCCCTTTGTTAGGGGGTGAGTCTGAAGAAATGGTTGAATTCCGGTCTGCAGCATAGAAATAACAAGTTGACCCTGAGACCAGGATGTACAAAAATAAAGCACCTTTTGATTGTGCAACATGGGAAGGCACTTCTCAGCGATTAACAGATTCTGGCAACCCGAAGGGAATGCCACCAGAAAAGTTGTAACAAGAATAGAAATTCCCATGTATTAAAAACATTGAATCAACTACAATCTGTGTTCATAATGATATTCATATAAGAAAAAAAAATCCTCATTATAATACTTGAGGAAGATATTCAAATTACTTATTACTTGAAAATAGGTAATTAGGAAGGAGTTTACACATTAATGCCGCCTTTCTAGAAGGAAATGGGTTGGCAAGGATGTTGCTAAAAGAGAGCCCTTGTGCACTGTTAATGGGAATATAAACTGGTATAGCCAGTATGGAAAACAAAGGTTTAACACAGCTTAGAGATTCCTCAAAAAAATAAAAATAGAACTACCGTACATGATCCAGCAATCTGACTTCAGCTTATATATCCAAAGGCAATAAAATCAGGATCCCAAAAGGATATCTGCTCCTATGTTCAATGCAACATTATTCACAGAGGCCAAGACGGGGAAAAGAACTAAATGTCCATTGTCAGGTAAATGGATCAAGAAAATGTGGTGTATGTATCTATATACATTGGAATACTATTCAGCGTTTAAAAAGGAGATATTGTCATTTATGACGTATGGACAAAATTGGAAGGTATTATGCTAAGTGAAACAAGCCAAGCACAGGAAGAAAAATATTTCATGAAGTCAATTATACGTGGAATCTGACAAAACAAAACCAAACCCCAAAAAACAAATGAAAACAAAAAAACCTTGAACTCATAAAAGCTGAGAGTAGATTATTGGCTCCTAGAGACTGGGGCTTGGGGCTAATGGAAAGATGTTGATCCAAGAATACAAATTTTCAGCTATTCAGTATGAATAAGTTCTGAAGTTCTAATGTACAGTCTAATGATGACTACAGATAATAATACTGTGTCACGTCATGAAATGTGCTGAGAGAGTAAATCTTAAGCGTTCTTACCACACACACACATGCACACACACGCGTGCACGCGCGCACACACACACACACACACACACACACACACACACACACACACAACAAAGTGGTGACTGTGTTACCGGATTTGTTAAGCTGCTTGATTTGCGGCAATCATTTTACAATCTATACAAATGCCACATTGTACAACTTAAATACCTACAACTGTTGTCAATTAAGTCTCAATAAAACTGGAGAAAAAAAGAGAAATACACAGAATTATTTAGTTAAAAAGGCTAGTGCCAGAAACATAAATCTTTGATAAATTAAGAAACTTGAGAAATAAATAAATAAATAAATAAATAAATAAATAAATAAATAAAATACAAGTAAAGACTGGATAAACTGTCACTTAAAATGTATTTAAATCATTGTTGAATTACTCTGCTGTATATCTGTAACTCTAACAATATTGTATATCAGTTATTCGTTAAAAACAATATATTTAAACCAGGAACATTTGAAAAAGTCTGGGTATTGGATAAAAATTTACTGAAATGAAAAGGTGGAGAATATTACCTTAGAAAGAGCAAATAAATAAAGAAGATGAACAATATCTCGTTTGGTTTTAACAACAGTAAATGCTAGACATAAGGGACAGAATGACTCTACACTTTGAAGTTTCACATGTTTGTCTATTCTTATTTTCTGAAGCTATCCAAGGTCATTAGAAAAAAATATATAAATAAATGAATTGGTAAAAGATTTTGTCCATGGAAGAGCTAAGGTTAGAATCTTAATTTCCATTGTTAGTCTTGTGTCCCTTTCTCTGTACCCTACACTAGCTTATTTTTCATTTAAACTCCTCCAAAAATGATTATTAGAGTTTAAAAAGTCAAACAGCATGCATGGGGCATTTTATTTAAGTTACAACATAAAGGTGTGGAACAGTAACACTTTGTGTTAAAAGAAAACAATCTGCTGTCATTGAAGTTGAGATATATCAATTAGGATTAACTAAAGTAACCTCTCCAAGGTTTTAGTCTGTTCTCGGGAATGATTGCATTACACAGTTGCTCTGCTCTGTTTCCTCAGGAGGTCTGTATTTCACAATAAAGCTTTCCTCTTCTGGAGCTGCAGTTTATTTTCCAAAAAGCCTCAGGAAAATTATATATAGTATGCCTATAATGACCTTAAGGATAGAATAAACATACAATCAATGGAGCCAAATTAGATTTCTATTTGCAAACAACTTTCCTCACAGACCAGCTGTACCTTAGTTAATTGTTAAAATCCTGCTTCTCTTTCAGTTTCTTTTGTTTGAGTGCCTCTAAGTAAGTTTTGTATTTAATTAGCAGAACTTCTGATGACCTTTTTATACATAACTATAAGTTCTTGATTAAATATTTTGTTATTAACTGTAATAATTATTATTAACTTGCTGTAATAGTTTTTATTATGAACACTAGGAAAATCTGTAATCCATTTACATATATGTTATTATTTCTTCACTAGTAAGTCTCAGATATAGGATAGCGGATCAGGATTTCTGAATACTTCATGCTTTCTGAGATTTCCTGATGACCCCTCTTTGCAAGTTTTTCCTTCATATTAGAATTTGATAATATTTTTACTCTAAGCACCGAATTAAACTCTACCAGTTTTTTTGGCTCACTGATTTACTTAAGGCAGTATTCAACAACTTTAAAGAAGCAGTTTAATTTTATCTTTCGGTCTCTTTATCTCAGTGTCACTGTGATCTATCTTTTCTTACCACGTATCTACAGCGCATCTAATTTTGTCCCACAAAACCCATTAATTCTGATATGAAGGTAAGAATTTGAGAAATGTTTTCAAGCTTAGATGTTGAGTAGCACAAAACAAAATGGAGACTTCTTTCTTATCACGGATAGGTGCCATATCTGGAGATGCCAATCGCCTCTGAAAATGATACATTTTGTCCAATTCTAAATTGGGAAAGATGATTACGTTGGCATGCTCTCTCTGTTCACATATTTTGATAAAGCTTGAACCTGAGTCACGGGATGCGATACGTATCTGCAATGCCTCCGAAGATTCTGGGAGCCAGATTAAATGTCTTCCCAGTAGTACTCCAGATCTGTAAAAGGCCTTCCGTATTCAAACTGATGGTGGCTCAGCTCAAATACTATATTATCATCGGAACCCTTCATAATTCTTAACCAAATGATCATTTCCTCTTGAAATTCACATAATATTTGATCTGTGGCTTGATTGCAAAACCACATTATATAATATATAATGCCATGTATTGCTTCACAGACTATTCAATAAATATTGTGATATACATAATGAATGAATGAAAAGTTCTTTGATAATACTCATTATTGAATTACTGAAGTAGGTTTCCATATCTCATTCAAGTTTCCAGCAGAAGGAGATACTGGACATGAACAAACAATAAGAAAATGAGTGATATACATCAAATATCACCTGAATTTACTGAAATTACTGAGGTTATCATTATTCTAAGGAAAATTAGATCTGTGATACATGAGAAAATTTTCTAGTAGTAACCTTACATGGATTGTGCTGGAAAACAGACCACAACGCTTCTATTCAGGAGACTAGTCCTAAAGATTGGGCAGGAATTGTATTCATCACTTCAACACTACTATTATTAAAACCACTCTGATCATTAATCTGAACCTCTCTCAAAGGCCTCAATCTACAACTATAAAGAGTTACAAAAGAAAGTAGGAAAATTTATTTTTATTCTTTTATCTCTAAAATATATTTGCGATTTCATTTCATTGTAACTAAGTGAAACTTTAGGAGTTCATTTACTTCACTATTAATTAAAGTACATTATTAAAATAATGAAATAATTTAAAAAGCTATTATCTATTAATTGTAGGCTCCTTTGATTTGACTTTAATGAACTTGTTGCGTATGTATGTAAAATAAGGCACAATCTTTTAGAGTAGTTTTAACAATTAGGTAAGTAGATGGATAGACGGGTGGGTGCACAGATATGCACACATATGTATAACTATTATATTAAATAAAAATATCTAATGTAAATTATCAATGTATTTCATTTGTTTACACATTCAATAAGTCCCATTAGAGAAACATTTATTTTCCATGTTAACAAATGTGAAACTTAATGATCTGACAGAAGTTCAAAATCTATTACGAAGAAACATATAGAAATAATAAATGACTTAATTATATAAGATGGTCATCTTATTCCACATAACAAATGCATTCCGTTGTAGTGGATTTAAGGTACATTCATTAAAATTGCATTTTCTTTGCTTGTATTAAATGCAAAGTACTTTATCAAGAAAATGTAATATGCAAATTAAATGAGCACAAATCTGCATCGCAGGGTGCTTTGAGGATTGTAAGATGATCATGTATGTGAATAGAGATATTGCATCGAAAAAAGTGGTTAATAAACTATAATACACACATTTTGTATATGCATATATGTGTGTATCTATGTATGTGAATATATATATATGTGTGTGTGTGTGTATATATATATATATATATATATATATATATACACACATATAGTTTCACATGTATTCGTATGTACGAAAGAATCACAGCTTTCTGTACACATGATTGAAAAGCCAGCTCTGTGTTATACCAACATAGCTGTTTGGCCAGCAAAACAGTTAAAGACAGATACAGCTTGTCTCCAAGTACGCAAACCTACGTAAGAGGACATTTTCATAGGCATCATTCTTTTTATTGTACATTTTAATAACTGAGACAATAAATAACATGGTCAAAAGTTACAAAATATTTCTGCTGCCTAGAAATCTAGGGACGCGATCTAAGCCTGAGCCTAGAGCATGTTTATAAACTATGAAAGCAATTATCCAATTTGACAAATGTTATTAAGTGCATTCTGTCTTCACAGATTTCAGAAATTCTTTTCATTATTACCTAATTTTGTTAAAAAGCCAGAACCATCTTGTTGAATCTTACATTATTTTATACTAAATAGACTTTAGTTATTTATTTTAGTATTTAAAAAACAGACTTTATACTTTAAGGAAGACATGGACAATTTAAATACCATGTAAAAAATCGCAATCTAGAATTTGAATCAAAAGCTATCACTGAAGGTAACCTGTCACAAGACATGTGATTTGCTTTATTTAAAAAAAAATTTAATGTTTATTTTTGAGAGAGACAGAGCACAAGTTGGGGAGGGGCAGACAGAGAGAGGGAGACACTGAATCCGAAGCAGGCTCCAGGCTCTGAGCTGTCAGCACAGAGCCCCACGCAGGTTTCAAACTCACTGTGCGATCATGACCTGAGCTGAAGTGGGAAGTTTAACCGACTAAGCCACTCAGGTGCCCTTATTTGCTTGAGATTATTAGGGACATTGTTATTTTTCACATTCCTATTTTACCAAAGACACTAAAATATCTCTTTGCTAAGGATAGAAGGAGGAAAATTCCAGCAATTTCCTTCTGAGAAGAGAAATGAGTTACCTGTTCCTTAGTTTTGCACAAACACATAATTTCTTTACAGTGAAGCCAGTTAGACTTGAAAACCTTGCATCAAAATTTGAATAATGATGACTTCTAATTGTATAGCTTTCTGTAAGTTAGAGCTTTGTTTTTTTTTTTACAATGGCAACAATAAAGAGGCACAAAAGCTTGATGTATGTGTTACTATTTTTGTGTGTCGCCTAAGGGAGAACTGCCTGTTTTCTAATGATAGATATCTTGGATGGATGAAATATAAATAAATAATTTGCTTAAATTTACATCACAAGAAGAGTAGTATGGAGAATGTTGTGTTTGAGAGTGCAAAATTTTCTGTTTGGTGTTAAATAATAGTTGAAAGGATATGAAATTGATTTAAAAACAAAATGGAAGTAGAAAAATAACTTTTAGTCATAACAAAAGCTGAAAATAAACCAGAATTGAAACGTGAATACTAAAAACTATACATAATATGCTATCTTTTTTATTCTTACCATATAAGAAAGGCATATTCTGTAACATATTGTTTGAGATATAGGTTCTTTTTAAGTCTATATTATTTTATCAAGAAAGGGCAATGTGCCTACAAGGTATAAAATTTCATGAAGCTATGAGTATGTGTTCAGAATAATTCAAGTAGTGACTTAAGTAATAATCATATTCAAATACAAGAATTTTTATACCCTTGTTTTGGATAGTTATATTATCAGGTGCAGCTGAAAATGAATTTACGTTGTTCAGGAAATAACTAACATGCACCGTTAGATTTTGAAGGAAATACTTTGCCACACGTTTTTAAATTTCATCATTTTTTGTAATGTCAAAGCAAAATCAAAGCATTCATTTTTTTTTAAAGTCATGTCACCTATAGAATGAAACTGTACTTCAAAGACATCTAGAGCAAGTCCATTCCTTTAATATGTTGAATGTAAAGTGATCTAACACTTCCTAACACTTCAGAACAAATACCAAAAAAAGTTGCTTTTGAGAAAAACTTTCTTCTTTAGTAATACATGTGAGGCTACATAGCTAATGAGCTCCGGAAAGAAGGAAGAAAGGAAGAGAGAAAGGAGCCAATTGAGAGATACCACATTCACAGAAGATAATAAAAAATATTTTATTTCTGTTGTTCCATTTTTTTCTCATATTCAGTTTTTGGAAACAAGAATTTTCACCGTTAGATGCTTCCATTTTAAAAATACTATGCCTGTGTGTATCTCTCATAAGTCTGTGAAGTGGGTCGGACATGATGAGAAATTAAATTCTTGCTAATGTCTCTACAAATGCATGAAAGAGATTCAGAGGTAGATTTGTTCCTTTTTTTTTTTAAATTTTTTTTCAACGTTTTTTATTTATTTTTGGGACAGAGAGAGACAGAGCATGAACGGGGGAGGGGCAGAGAGAGAGGGAGACACAGAATCGGAAACAGGCTCCAGGCTCCGAGCCATCAGCCCAGAGCCTGACGCGGGGCTCGAACTCACGGACCGCGAGATCGTGACCTGGCTGAAGTCGGACGCTTAACCGACTGCGCCACCCAGGCGCCCCTAGATTTGTTCCTTAAGAGTAAATAATAACAATATCAAAAGTCTGATGTGATTTAAAAAAATCACTTTCTCAAAGTATAATTTTGCTATTATTCTTCAAGTATCAAAGGATGTTTTGTGTGATAAAGGTAATGCACTAACCCAGAATGGACAACTCACTCCAATATATATTTTACACAGACTGCAAAAGATTAATTTTATATTTAGAATCACACATCGACAAAAGCAAATGTTAATTCTAATAAATAAAATAATTGAAAAAGTTACAACTCTTCTTGTTTTTGTTTGATTCTTCTGGTTTGGGGCCATTTATAGAAAAGTCTCTGTTTTGCATCACTGAGGGATGCAATGTTCTGATAAGAGAAATAAAGACGGGAGGCAGATTTTCAATCCCTCCAATTGAGTATTTGTGAAGGTTACACAGAGTGAATGTGAATGGAGATATTTTATCAACACCACAGTGCGTTCTAGGGATGATGCTATTTGCAAGAATCAAGACAGGAGACTAATTCCTAAAAGCAAGTACTGCTTTAGTTTAAAAAAGCATCATGAGTGAGGAAGAATTAACTCTATTTCTCCTTAATATAAAACTTGACAAAAGTAACACTTAAATTTCTCAGTTCAAATATTTTTATATTATTATATAATAACAATGCTATAAACCACACATTATATTATTTGTAATCATACGCTAATACTTTTAAAACTGAATTCCCAAAAGAAGTGTATGTTGGCCATAAAACATATTTACACCTTCGAAAACACTTCAATTAAGGTGTTACATTTAGATTTAGTGTCTATTGTTTGCAGCCAATTAATAGATCCAGAAACAGATCAACGGAAGCAAAATATTAATGGTGAGCTGGATTGGAGAGGACAGTTTGACCTCATCCATACTCAGTCTTCCTACCACTTGTCTCCGATACTAAATTAATCTACTCTGCAGAAAGAATGCCTAACAGTACAAGAGCAACCTTCAGAAAAGGAAAACAAAAAGGAAAGAAAGACAACAGATGGACACATCCTCAGTTCCCGTGTGAGTGTTGAGATAAGTTGCCCTATTTCAAAAGGGAAGGAGCGAGGATGGTAAAGATTGTTTCCCAATAACGTGTTGGTGTTATTACTTTATAGTCAAGGTTTGACATTTGAAAGGAAAAGAACGATACCCCCACTGAAAATGATATAAAAATTACACACTTTGGAAGGATCAAGAAAAAAGCAACTTTATCTAATAGTTAGCAGTCTTCCGATTCAAATTTCATGACCAAGTTTCCTACCTTCTATATTTTGTAAGTACTATAAAAGAGAAGGTGATGACATATAAGCAAGAATCAGAGGACAGTCCAACAGAAAGCACCACACTTAGATAAAACTTTTCTTTATAAATAAATTCATAGACTTTTACCTATAATTATTAAATATATATATATTCATACTGATGTATTATTTTTACTGAAGTATAATTGACATATAACATTAGATTAGTTTCAAGTGTGCAACATAATGATTTGATATATCTATTTATTGCAAAATTATCACTACAGTCAGTCTGGTTCACATCCATTATTATTCTTTATTATCTTCAAACCACTCCATTATATTGCACCTTTTCCAACATTTTCCCAATTTTGATAATTATTTTACATTTGCAAGCTATCCATTCTCTGTTGCATAGAGTACTAAAAATAGGAGCAGATGATCTAAAAGAACTACCCAGACAGCATTGCTTTCAATGCACACATCTTCAAATTTCAACAAATAATGCAATCCATGAATCCTCTAGGAAGAAGAAGTAATATAAATTTAAAAATAAAAATAAAGTAGACAGTATTCTTTCCTCTCGCAGGTAATATAAGTGGTCGCTATTTAAATCTGTAGTGTTCTACTGGGGACGGTTCTGTTCCCAAGGAGACTTTCAGCAATGTTTGGGGACTTTTTCAGTTATCAAAACTGGTAATGATGTTGCCATTGGCATCTAGTGCATAGCGGCCAAGGATGCTGCTAGATACCTTAGAACACACATGACAGCACCAGGAACAATGAATTAATCCGCCCAAAATGTCAACAGAATCAAGGTTGAGAAGTCCAAATATAGCTGAGCCAATGATGTAACAGAGAAGATCCTGCTGTTGTGACCCTATCTTAAACACCAGCTTGATTGGTAACCAGAGTTACAACGGCCAGTGATAAACAGCTATTTAAAAAATAGATTCAAACAGAAATTAGACATTTGTCAGATTTTAAGTTTTATTTTTATTTATTTTGAGAGAGGGAGAGAGAGAGAGCACACACATGAACAGGGGCAGGGCAGAGAGAGGAGAGAGAGAATCCCAAGCAGGCTGTGTATTGTCAACATGGAGCCCACTGTGGGGCTGAATTCCATGGAGTCATGAGATCATGACCTGAGCCAAAATCAAGAGTCATGCACTTAACCAACTGAGCTACCCAGGTACCCTGGCATTTTTAAAATTGTTGTTTGCCCAATTTAATGGGTATTTAATTCATCGCTGGGGAAAATTAAAATCCTTAAGATAAAACAATATCTGTAATTCATTTCACTTGTTTTTGCAAACATAAAGCAATTTCAAATATGGGCAAATGCAAAACCATATTTGTGTGCCATTGGATGCTTTTTCCTCAAATATACTTTCAATTTTGTGAAGGTATATTTCGTAAACTAATTTGTAAAATAATTATTGCTTTTAAATTTCAAAAAAAATACATAATTATAATAACAACAACAACTTCTTTACTAGCTGAACATGAAGTGGGATTTTATATCACGTTCCCTCTTGTCCTACTTAACATGGTCAGCCTTTTCATCAGCCTTACCAGTGTGTTTTTTTTCAAAATACACCTCTACCAAGACATACTGAAATTCTAGCAATGACACGTCAATAGAACAGGTCAGCATGGAAAAATGCTAACTTATATGCAGATATAACTGTATGTATTATTTTATGACCTAGAAGAAGAATTTTAAAATCTGAGTATATCTTACACTTCAATAATTCAGCGGTCTTACATTGTGAGAAAGTATTATTTTTCAAGTTTATTTTAATTGTGTGTGTGTGTGTGTGTGAGAGAGAGAGAGAGAGAGAGAGAGAGAGAGAGAGAGAGAGAGGGAGAGGGAGAGGGAGAGGGAGAGAGAGAGAGAGAAAGGGAGAACAAGTGGGGGAGGGGCAGAGAGAGATGGGGGCAGAGGATTCAAAGCAGGAGCCCACTGTGCTGACAGCAGCATGCCCTTCAACTCATCTACTGGGGTTTGAACTCATGAACCATGAGCTGAAAGCAAGAGTCAGAAGCTTAACCCACTGAGCCACCCAGGCTCCTCACGAGAAAGCATTATGTATGTATGAATGTATTTTTGAGAGACAGAGTGGGTTAGAGCAGGGGAGGAACAGAGAGAGAGGGAGACACAGAATCCAAAGCAGGCTCCAGGCTCTGAGCTGTCAGCACAGAGCCCAACAGGGGACTCAAACCCACAAACTGCTAGATCATGACCTGAGCCAAAGTCGAAAGCTTAACTGACTGAGCTACCCAGGCGCCCCGAAAAAGCACTATTTAAAAAAGAGTTATGATGCCTGGTTTTCTGCTATGCTGCATGGAAGCCATTTAGAATAAATTCACTGAATGTAATTTAAATCATCAATAGTGTTCAAATACCTATTAGATTAAGAACTCATTGTCCCAGTTCCCATTTTTGTTGGTGTTAGACATTCTCACAAAAACTATTTAACAAAATGGTGCTTAAGACTATTTTTTATGGCTATGTCCCATGTAGCATCAAATCCACAATTTAAAATAATATTTTTATCAACCTTAAAAGCCACACATCACAATAAGTGCAGTATTCTGAAATTGCACTAACAGCCCAGTATTGGCCAAAGATTGAATTCTGAAGACACATCATCAAATAATGTTGACTTGACTAAGAGATGTTGGTTGTATAGGAACATGTCCTGCTTTGGATTTTCCCAGGCATGATTTTCAACTGATTTTCCATTTATTTATCAAATAATAAGAAAAGTAGTTACAGAGGATACTTGAAATAATTAGGAAAGATTACAAGTATACATAATTCCCTCAAGATTCATATATATATATATATATTCTTTTTTTAAATATTTATTTATTCTTTGAGAGAAAGAGATTGAGAAAGGGAGAAAGAACATGAGTAGGGGAGGGTCAGAGAGAGGGAAACATAGAATCTGAAGCAGGCTCCAGGCTCTGAGCCCTCAGCACAGAACCCGACGAGGGACGCGAACTCACAAGTTCAAACTCATGAACCACGAGATCATGACCTGAGCCGAAGTTGGACGCTTAACAGACTGAGCTACACAGGTGCCCCGTATACATCTATTCCGATTCTTGTTTTCACAGCAGAGTTTGCTTGAATTAGAGGATTCTAAGTTGGATTCAGTTACACAAAATTATATGTTTAGTATGATTTTAGCCTAATTTTAATTTTAGCATAATTTTATGATGTCTGAGAATCTAGTGGTGGCATCTACTCTAAGTAAATGCGGATTCATGACATTTTTACCATAATGTGCATCCATTGCTATTTACTAAAATCCACATAACCCTGAGAGGAAAATTTCAGGTCTGACTCATTATTTATCCACGGCCATGGTTGAATATTTTTCTCTATTCATGGCAGTTAATGACAGGGATCTTTCAGTTATGGGCCAAATATGAAAATTGCATATTTTTGTTTCTTCTTTCCTCACTACCAAGATCTCATTCAAATATCACTGCTTATGAACTCCTACCCATTACCCTCCAAAATTATCCTGAATTGTTTACTTCTAAAGGTAAGCAGATGATGAATAACAAACACAATATTCACCTGAAGTATGAAAACGAGTGTACTCATTGTTATTTTTTGATATCAGACATTATATTTATATTATTACTGCTCTTATTACCATATGCAAGTGTAGCATATATGTCACAATACTGAAAAGATAAACACTAAAAAATGGCATGCATTACGGCATTGCAAATACAGAGAAATCTCAATATTTTTGGATTTGGTTTCTTAAGACATGCCGATTAAAAAAAAATTGCCCGACTACAATGCGAATTGACCGAAAGCACGAAGAAATAAGTGCAGATTGACTTATGGAGAGAATGAGGTGAACTAAATATTGAGTTTTTCACTCAATGGTAGCAGTGGGGTTAGGGAGCCACTTACAGTTATGAGAGAGAATCAGTGAGGCTTTGAGGTATTTGCCTATGGAGTATGTTGTAGTGGGAGATGCCAGAAATGTTTCCAGGAGTCTGGTTATTGCAAGTGAATAAACTGTTTTCCTTTTAATTACATTCATGAAAGTAAGATTAAGTTCGGAGCAAATACCTGGGTGTGCTGCCCGTAACATACTTATATCCAAGTGGAAATGAATTATTTGGGTCTGAAATTGAAATGAGAGCTTTGAACTTGAGGTAGACATTAGACATAACAACTGCACACTGTGTGGAGAGAATGGGTAAAATGTGTCCTATATAACACTTGCTGCATTTTCTGAAGTCTTTTCATTTTAATTATGTGGTGTTTAATTTGTGTGTGTTCATGTTGCTTTGTGGGTGTGCGTGTGTGTGTGTGTGTTTTGTTTTCTTTCATTTTTTGTTTTTCTTTGTGTTTGGCTGGCTCTGACTTCGGATTCTAAACCACATACGAGAACACACACTTGCCCATCCTGATCATATGCCTTGTTGGCACTGAAGACATTACTACATACAAACAACTCATTTTTTTTAATGAATGAGAAAAAAAAAATTGTGTACCAGTAACTAATGACACTGTAAGCTTTTGAAGAGAGACATTCGTTTATCCTCCTGCTTCTTAGCAGAAAGTGAAGATTCTTTTCCCGAAATATCTATTTCCCCTAAATTATCTAAAACTCTAAGGCTATTAGTAAATCCAAAGGATTTAAGTGGCCATCTGACAAGACACTGGAGAGAACTGGCATCTAGGTAGTCCCTTGTCAGTATTTTTCCTGCTCATGGATCTGCTATTATGGATCTGTCTTGGGCAATAATACAGATTCTTGTTCACATAACAGTGATGCAAGTTTCTCAACCTAGTGCATCCTACCACATTTTTTCAAGAAGTAGACAACATCCCTCCTTAGAACGCTTTCCAGAGTGTATTTACGGATGTGTGATCTCAGGTTTATAGGGAAAAAAACAGAAGTGCACATATGCAGACACAGACCTGGTTGTCTCTTAGAGACAAGGTCTGCTATCACCTCAAGACCACAGAACCAAGTTTCCTTTGTTCTGTGTCAGTTTTTTACATTCTACAGAAAAAAAAAAGAATCCAAAATAGATAGCATATTCTCTCATTATCAGCAGGGGCATTTCCTAGGAGTCTATCCCATTAACAATCTACTTCTGATGATTGCAAGGTGCTCTCCTTCATCCTAAGAGAGTGTCTCTTCTGGTGTTCTAAATTACTTTATCTTCTACGGGAATAAAACCTCTGATAGGGCATTTACTTACATAAGATTTGAAAAAAAGGAATATGGAGCACAGAATAAGAAGGAAATGTAAGTGTGTGATTGAGAAAAAAAATGTTTATGAAGAGTTTCACATTTGAATGGCCTTGGATAGATAACTTCAATTTTTATAGTTAAGATATTGAAGGGATTTTTTTCCAGGTAGAGTGGATATCACAGTAAAGATAACTCACAGGACATATTTGGAGAATAGATAAAATCACTATATTTTAGTTTGTTCAAGTTAAGCAAGAGCCTATAATTTAAAACTAGGATGGAAAAAATAGATCAAAAGTAGATTGTAGACCGCCTAAGTTCTATGCTGAAAGATTTGTGAAGGCATTAACGAGTCTTTGGGCATTTTTGAGTAAGGAAATTACATAAATAGCATATTTGAACAGTAAGAAAAGCCAATTGAAGGTATATTACATACAGTAAGAATTTTCCAGTATTCCAAGATTTAGCTAATACTGTGCTAAAAGAATGAGAGTGAAGAAATTAAAGGTAAGTATTGAGAGGTTTGGGTCAACAGACTTAGAAAAAACATCTATATACATAGGGTGTGAGGCTGATGTTATTACTGGAATGAGTGTGGCTTTGAAAACGAGCAATGCCGTTTAAAATGACAGAAAATGTATAATATGGAAGAAACAGACAATGATCCCAATGTTGGTAATTAGTTATTCTCAAAGTATATCATCATTGCAAATACTTGACAACGTTTATTCTTAAAATCAAAATGAAAATATTATTTTAAAAAAGACTATAGAGCTCAGTGTATATATTGCTAGATAAGTATAAACAGGAATTGGGCCGTTAGCAACCTGATTCTGTAGAAATCTTACAGGTATGTAAATATTTCCAGTGACAACATGAATTGAAGCGTCACAGAAATTCAGCACTTTGCACTGCTTATCCAAAGCTGTACTTAATGACAAAAACCTAAAAATGTTACTGAAAGGTCCATTGGGTTTGTGTGGCTTCAGCTCCCAAAACAAACAACAAGTTTACAAAACTGTCACACTTAACAAGTCTTTAAGAGTGCAGTTTTAGGGGTGCCTGGGTGGCTCAGTCGGTTAAGCATCCATCTTTGGCTCAAGTCATAATCTCAGTTTGTGAGTTCAAGCCGCGCGTCAGGCTCTGTGCTGATGGCTCATAGCCTGGAGCCTCCTTCAGATTCTGTCTCTCTCTCTCTCTCTCTCCCTTAAAATTAATAAACGTTAATTTTTTTTTAAAAAGTGTGGTTCTATAAAATGTGTAACTAAAACTTGTAAAGAAATTTTTTAAAATTCCTTTTGTAAACATGAGACATAAATAATAAAATAGATCATATTAAATTTCTTTGTAGACTTAATTATGGTATAGTCAGACAGTCATAATAACAATGTTATAACCATTCTCCTAATCACAAAAATATTTGCCCCCAAACTGTCAAGATTTAATACAAATGTAAGAACCTTAATAATATTTCAAGTAATTGGAGCTCTTGGGTGGCTCAGTAGATTAAACATCCAACTTCAGCTCAGGTCACAATCTCATGGTTCCTGGGTTCCAGCCCCACCCAGGACCAGCTCTGTGATTACACTTCAGAGCCCGGAGCCTGCTTCAGAATCTGTGTTTCCCTTTCTCTCTGCCCCTCCCCCACTTACACTCTGTCTTTCTCTCTCTCTTAAAAAAATGTTAAAAATTTTAATTAAAAATATTTAAAGTAATAAAATAGCAAAACCACATGATATCTGCAAAAATTCCAAAATATTTTTGATGGCAAAATTCTAGTTTCTGTGATAAGCAGCTCAGTTTTTGTCACATTTAAAAAATAATGATTATTTTCATATGGACGATAATAGTATGCTTTGGAAAAGACATTGAATTTAAAACTTAAAACTGTATTATAAATTAGAACAACACATGTATATAATAAAGAAAAACCAAAGATTTCTCAATTTATTTATTCTCTCTTCTGCACAAGTACAATGAAGGCTGATTTTAGTGGCCACATGTATTTTATGATTGATGCCTGAGAGAGACAGCATTTGTGAAAACCCTTATTGCCTATGCAGGGCAACAGAGTAAAAATATTTTTCAGTATCTGGTTCAAAAATATATATTACATTTTCAAGGCAGCAAAGAAAAGCATTTCTGTATCTTTTGTTTCACATCCATATAAAATTTTTAAAATATATATCCTAAATTGAAAAATAGAAATTTGGAAAAGACTTTTTTTTGAAAAAGATTCATAAATAAAAACATATCTTCTCAATGATATATTCTTTGTTAAGTATTTTGTATTCTCCAAGTAGATTTGCATTGAGAACACGAAAGAGACTTTGCTTGAATAGTGAAGCGAGCCACTTGCATGGATAGAGCATTGGACAGGACTCAATAGAAACCATTTTCCTAAATCAACAATTTTCTGCCTCTTTCCATCCTTACGTATGATACTCATCAGGGTACAATTCTTCCTACCTCTTCAAATTACCATAGACACAAATTCGCTGATTCAAATCTGTTTGTGCTAATATTTTTTTTCATCCCTCAGTGTTTCAATTATTTCTTTTCCTGTTTTTTTTTTTTTTTCTTTCTAGAAACTAACACCTATTTTAAAGTTTTTCACTTAGGGAAACAAATTAATACCTATTATTATTATTCACACATGTATACACATACAGTTTACACAATATATTAAATATTTTAAAATGTAAATGTTTTAAATGTTTTAAAATTATTTTCCCTGGCAGGAGTGCCTGGGTGGTTCAGTGGGTTAAGCGACTGACTTTTGATTTTGGCTCAGGCCATGCTCTCCCAGTTCATGGGTTCGAACCCCACATCGGGCTCTGCGCTCACAGCATGAAGCCTGCTTGGGATTTTCTCTCTCCCTCTCTCTCTCTGTCTCTCTGCCCACCCCCCCAAAATAAATAAACTTTAAAAAAATAAATAAGAAATAAAATTATTTTCCATGGCAAACCTTCCTTGGCAGATAAGTAAGATTATGTACTTCAATGTTAAAAGAGTAAAGGTTATAAATTACTTATTAACATCAGACTACTTTACAATTATTAGAATCAAATTTCTTACTTTTAACCTATTATTCTGAGATCAAAAACATTAACATTGTGTGGGAAATTGTTTATCATTTATGTCCTATGAAATTTTCCATGTATTTACTATGGTTTTTGTTTGCTTGTTTTTTTAGTGATAAAACTACAAATCTTAACATTATCATAAAAGAGGAAAGAGAGTGTGTTCTAATGACCTGGAAATTCCTTCCCACGGCAGGTGAAGTTGTTTGTATTTTGTTCCCTGAAATAAAATTTTCTCCCATATCCGCCTCTGTACCATGCTATTGAATCAGGACAACTAATTCTAAGAATTTCAGAATTGTTTAGAATACCACTTTACCTAATACATTTTAATCTACTAAAATAAAATGTTGGATAAACAGGTTTCTAAAATTATTTTCTTCAAAATATAAATATTGAATTATCACTTATTCATTCTTTCCAAGGCTGGCAATCCAAAAGCTCTATTATATGCATGTTAGTACATGTAAGGCACTGCCTAAGATGTTCTTCCTTTACTTCTCATGACTACCCATTACTCTGTACCTCATATAAAAGATTGTCTTAAATGTTTCACATGGTACCAAACTTGCCTCACCCCACACTAAACATAGTTGTGATTTTGCCCTCCCCCCCCCCAACAGCAGTTACTGCTATCACAGTCAGCTCTGACACCACTGTGCGAGATCCCAGACATTTATATCCTCCAGGCATAAAGGGTGCTTGGCATACAGAAACTATTGAGTAACTGAAATTAATGGAAGAATGAATAAATGAATGATTAAAATAGTAAACTACTATTATTGGTACATATTAGGAAAAGAACTTAAAAAGTACGGTATTTAAATTATCTTGATGTTGAGAAAAATAGGTAACAACATATTTCTTTGAAGGTAATCTTCCCAGATCTCAATTTTGTCTTCTTGTTTATGTAGGTTCGTATCCAAGCTTGTATGTTAATATTTGGGGTATTATGGAACCCTCTGAGATTCTGGAGGGTCACACATGACACTTTGTATCTAACTTCAATATTTCAAAGATCCTTTGAAATTGAACCAAGCATCCATGGATGTAACATTTTAAACCCCTAGCTAAAGAACCAACTTCTATTATATGAATTTTAATTTGGGACAGTAAGCAAACATACTTACTTTGATAATATCTTACCAAAGTTGAATAATCAAGCACTATTATATATTTAAAATGTTAACCATAGGGGCACCTGGGTGGCTCAGTCGGTTAAGCGGCCGACTTCGGCTCAGGTCATGATCTCGCGGTCAGTGAGTTCAAGCCCCGCGTCGGGCTCTGTGCTGACAGCTCAGAGCCTGGAGCCTGTTTCAGATTCTTTGTCTCCCTCTCTCTGACCCTCCCCCGTTCATGCTCTGTCTCTCTCTGTCTCAAAAATAAATAAACGTTAAAAAAATTTTAAATGTTAACCATAAATGCATATCATTTTAAAATTCCACTTCATAAACACATCCTCTTGCAGAGAAAATACTAGCATATGCATTTCATGTTTGTTTTCAAGATACAAAAACTTCAAATTCAACTCTCAAATAAAGGAATTGTTTCTTCTGTAACCAACAGCTAAGAAAAAAACAATCAAAAAATACAGAAGATATTTACATCCCACTCCAATTCAGAAGGAATGAATCTTCCCAGTATCACCCAGCTGACAGTTAATCAGCAATTGGCAATTTTAAAATATCAAACTCCTATTCATTATTTCCCATCTTTATCATTCTGAATTCAACTTGGACCAGTTCCACATCGCCAACTGAATGTCCAAACTAATCCTCTTAAATGTAAATCACTCAGGTCTGCCATTGTGTCATGACAGGAGACCAGCACCCTAACCCTCAAGAAAGAAAACTGCCACGACTCTATACTTACAGACAGATTCAGTCTAGGGGAGAAATTGGGTGGAAAGATAAACAGTTTTCAGGGTAACAGGGCAGTAAGTATATAAATGCTAGAGTTTAATATTAGGCATCAGAAATATATCAAATATCAAGATGAGTATTACTTTTTCACTAAAAATAATTTTTGAAAAGGTACTGTGTGCCAAGTTGAATGCCAGACACTGTGGTTCAATGGTCATTAAACATATCCCCTGTCCTGGGGCACCTGGGTGGTTCAGTCGGTTAAGCATCTGACTTGGACTCAGGTCATGATCTCGTGGTTCTTGGGTTTGAGCCCCGCGTCGAGCTCTGTTCTGACAGCTCAGAGCCTGCAGCCTGCTTTGGATTCTGTGTCTCCTCCTCTCTCTGCCCCTCCCATGCTCATGCTCTGTCTCTGTCTCTCAATAATAAATAAATGTTAAAGAAAATTATAAACAACAACAGCAACAACATATTCCCTGTCCTGAAGATGTCTAATCATCAAGTGACCAAGATAATCAAGTAGGAAACTAGAGCAGAGAATAATAAATCCTATAGGAGGGTGAAAAGGCAATAGCAGTTGTATACTATTGAGAAAACAGCATATAATATCAAGTGGGGATTTTTTTTTCTCACACAGTAGTAATAGATGCTCCTAGGGGAGCAATGTTTTCATATATGGATTGGGTATTTTTATCAGCAATCTACTTTTTCAGTTCACTAAGAAACAACAATCTCTAAATATTTGCCCTGTGTTTCATAGCTGATATTTTGCTGGATGTCTACGTCTTTAAGGTTTTGTCTATATGAGACCAATCATTTTGTGGAAGCCAACTATTTCCTTTCCCATGAAGACAGTGTTAACTACCCCCCCCCACTACACACACACACAAAATGAAAAGGGAAAAAAAATAAAGCAGTGACAAGTATTTTGATAAATTTACCTAGCCTTAATTAGATAAATTAATTAATAGCCACTGAATTAATGATGTTTTATTTCAAAGGATATTTTAATATCGATACCTAGTAAAGAATATTAATTGTTAGGTCATATTTTCTTTAATACACTACTACGTTTTAAATAAACATACTTAAGATGTGCTAGTATCTTCAGATACCTATACACTTCTTTCCTAATTAATGGTTATGAAATTTTCATTATTTCTCCCCTCTTCTGACAACTGGCCAGTGTCTATATGTGTAAGCAAGGTCAGTCTTCAGTGAAAAAAAAAAAAAAAAAAACTACAACAGCAAAATGCCTGTTCTATGTGATATACTTTCTACTCATCACAGTTTCTCCATCACGATTTCATTCAGCTCTGTGTGCTACATGAAGATCATAATGACTGTTTTGCTTACCACTTAACACAGTAAACTACAATTCACTCCTTCAAGAAATATTTATTGAGACCTACTCTATGCCAGTCACTGTCTTTGGTGCTGGTAGCTAGAAATATTCTTGAAGCTTCGGAGATAGGGAAGAATTAAGGTAGGTAGTTTCAGATACGGATAAGTGCAACGCTACACACGACATTGGGGAAGACATGGATAAGCGTGTTTTGAGAAGTGCTGGTAAACTACTATCCATTGGTTTAAGTTGGTCTTTCTCAGGAGATGACTGTCGTTGATCAAAGGCTGATCACAGGAGGAGGGGGTCAACCAGTGATGAAATGAAAGCCAGAGACACACTTCAAGTGTTCACAAAATGGGAAAGTAACCAACATGCCTGAATAATGTGAGCTAAGGCTGTGGTGTTGGGAGATGAGGCAGGAGTGACCACTACCAGTGAGAACTAACAGAAACATCCATGGATTCCTCAAGTCAGAGAGACCTCTAGGGTCTGCAGGATCCGACCTGAGGAAGACACAGGATTTCTGAACCAGGCCCCCTCCTGTCCCTTCTCGCCATCCACACAACCACCCCACGTAGGCCTCATGCTTCAACCAACAAAGAACGATCCACTTTCTATCTGTTTATATACTGGCATTCAATCTAATTTATGTTGCTAAAAGTCACCTAAACTAAGTAACAAATGTAAATATATCAACTCTAATTGCCTTCAGGAATGAATTATTTGCTGCCCTTCCCTGGCCCCCGCAATTTGATGTATTTTTTTAATGGCTAGGATTCATTAAGTGCTATTGTACATCACTTTATGCACTGTTTAATTTTTATAAGCACCTATAATGTAGGCAGTTGTCATCCTAATTTAATCGACTCATAAATGTGGCACGGACATGTTAAATAAATTCCCTGTTGTATCTCTGTTAATAAGTGACCGTTACCTATCCTAGTCTGCTCCCCTCTGATGTGAGGCTCAAACACTAAGTCTACATGAATGCTATAAAATCTAGAAGAAGAACATCCTTCTGGGTTAATTATAATGCCTCTGGGAAGAGAACAGCCAGCCTTTAAAACTTTTTCCTACCTCAAGGATTATTATGAAAAGTTAAACCTGTGTGAGCAGAATATTTTTCAACTTAGTCTGATGGGACTGCCCTGATGCTATGATGCACTGGTGTGGCTATGTACTAAATCACAATCTAGAAATGTTTTTCATATGTTCTACCTGGTTTGCTACATTGATCAATGGATGTTAGCCTGAAAATTACATACTGCAATGAAATCATATCAACCAGGAGCAGGCCTTAAGGTGCTACATGAAGAAAAAATAAAAAATAAAAAGTTTATAAACCAACTAAAAGTCAGTCTGCTTTCTCTTTCATCATGCAATGGCAGTTCTGAAATCTTTCACAGATAAAACACTAATATGTGCTGGGCTTACCCAGCCTCCCCTCCCCTTAGTGTGTTATGTGGCATTAGTCTACACAGACCGACTATGGCTGTGTGACTCGCAGAGTATGTTGACTCCGTTTCAGCCTCACTAGCTTCCCTGGCTCCCCTGGCTGGGTCTAGGGGTACCTCCCTCACCCATACCCAGAGCATCTCCAGAAGCTGCATCCTAAGGACCAGAGGCCGCTGCTGTCATACGCAGGATGCACCTTTGCTCATGTCCAGGAAGGGTCCTGCCAGGTGCGAGTCAGGTGCCCCGTGATCTGTCTTGACAATTTGACCCATTTCATCACAAGATCCCACACAGGCATTAGATTCTCTAATTGAAGTTATTTTAAGATATGATTCTAGCATTCATTTTCCAAAATAATTAAATGCTGGAAAGATGAAAGGAATAGCGAGTATAATATACTAGACATACGAGTTTTTGCTGTGCTAAAGAAGATGAGAAATAAAAAGAAAAGAAAACAATAATATGAGAAAAATCTACATGTAGGGAATACCGGGATCTAATTCTGGAAGACCTTACAAGCAGTGCCATTTGTTACAAACCAAAGGATCAGTGTGTTTTCAACATGTTACGTATGTGGGCAGTGCTGTTCCTGGCTGGACTGAATTTTAAAAATTAAGTTCAGTAATACCAATTATAATCATCTACATTTAAGTTGGTGAGATTAGCACCTATAAGAAGAAAAGGAAAGGGACACATGGCTGGCTCAGCTGGTAGAGCATGTGACTCTTGATCTCCAAGTCACAAGCTCAAGCTCCACCCTGGGCATAGAGTTCACTTTAAAAAAGAAGAAAAAGAAAATAAGGGATGAGGGGGAAAGATGAATCAACATAATTTGCTGTGGATATATATGCAGGTTAACCAGAATTAAGTCAAAATTTGCACTGAGGCTATGAGCTCGGATTGTCTGAGCATGTATAGGACAACGACAGAGGGAGAAATGTTTGAAAGGAAACCAGGTCAGAAATATGGTTGGGAGGGAGAAAAAAACATGAGACATTTAATTTATGGTGACATTCATCGGGGAAAATAAAATGGCAAATGGTGCAGACATTAACAAAACAGATCAACAACTGAGCCAGAAATAAAACCCAAGATCCCAACACCAATAATTGTAATTATATTATATCTCAGAGCCATCCTGCAGACAGACCATCTTGAGAACACACACTATATTTTTTTAATGGAAGTATAATTAACATACAATGCGTATGAATTTCAACTGTCTTTTATGTTCTAAATGAGTCACACAAAAAGCCTGTCTCTTTGAGCGTTTGATCAACACACTCTCATGTTTAGGAAATAGGTTAGGTTGTTAGTCAATTTCCGTAAACAGACTTGGTAGCTGCATGTTATTTAATATCAAGTTTCTTCATCAAAGAAAAACAATCTTTTCATTAAATTTTCAAAAGCTTTGCTAAAAACATGCAAGTGTTCCTTGTGGCTCCAGAGGCCTGGTCATCTCATCTGTGCTATTAAAATTCTGAAGGAGAAAACACCTGCACATTTTAAATTAAATACGAGTCACAATGAATGCCTGCGGCCCCAGCTTCTGGGTGTGAAAATCAAAGGGGCAGTTCTAAGACATGGTTTATATCAATTTCCAGTCAGAAAATTGCTAACCTCCTTTCATCATTTACTAAAATACAAATCCTAGATTCTGGCAAAGAAAAAAAAAGTATGAGGTGCTTCACAGCTGTTTTGTTTGTTTTATTTCTTATTTTTAGGGAATTTATTTGATTTATAATTTAGAATTTATACGACACGACTTATTTCCATTAGGGAGAAAGCTAAATATGTCAGAATCCCCCACATGCTTTTCCACATTACAGCTCTAACAATTTACTGTTTGCATGTTTTATAATATTATAACATTGTGATTAGCCAGACTTAAATCCTGTTCAAACACTGACTTCCAGGGATGTGATGCAATTTCCTTATGCTTTAAGGCACTTGAAGGAACTTGCTTTGTATCTTCAGTTAAAAACATAACATACACAGAGTATCAATTCAAAAAGTATTGTAGGAAGGAAGAAGGAGAAAAGGGAAGGAAGGAAGGAAGGAAGGAAGGAAGGAAGGAAGGAAGGAAGGAAAGATGGATAAGGGGGAGGAAGGGAGGAGGGAGGAAAACTTAAGAACCTAGATGTCCCTATTTATGTTATTAATAATTAATGTGAAATCGTTAAGCTACTTATGTGCACTGTGACTAATAGATTAAAAAAATGAACTGTATTTAAGAAGTACAGTTTGTTGTATATTTGTTTAAATAGTACCTTCAAGGTAGAGTGGTATTTCCAGAGCAATCAATAATCTTGGGTTTAGAGGCTTCATGTTGGGTGAGTGTATTCTTATCTGATAAGGAAGATGGTATAATAACACATTCTTTGAATGTTTTCAGATGATAACGTTTTTAATATGAAGCCAAATCATTTTGTTTGCTATCTTCTTACACAGGCTATTCAAAGCAGCACGTTCAGAGAAAGCTGAGAACTAGTTTCTCATTTGGAATAAATCAGGGAAGCACCTCAATTAGCCACCTGCAATCCTTCAGTCTTTTTCCAACATCGGATCAAGACAATATTATTTACTGTTATGACTAATAAAAACGGTCTGCCAAGTATTTGCTGTTTAATGGGGAAATAATGGGCAACATTAAGGAGGGGAAACACTATACATATGCATGATCTTTGTGACATGACAATTCATTCAGAGCCCGGCTCTGTCACTATGGAAGGCAAGTCAGAAAAAGGAAATTCACCTACAGATCGTCTTTCATCGGAGAACTTTGTTTGACCCTAGAGCTAACCTTATTTAAGTGGCTACAGATTCCCGGACCGGTTATCAAATACTAATACTGGAAGAAGACCAAGGCAGGGCTGATCCTAGACCTGAGAAAGAATCAGCACTCAGTGAAGTGTTCCTTCACCTCCCTCTGCTGTCTATCTCATCTACTTTCTCTGTGTTCACATTTGTTGATGGACCAAATCTCTGATCTGCCCTTCGTACTCGATCATCTGAACATCGAGCTCAGTCCACACGGCCTTGGTTGAGTCCCTTCCTGCAGAATCTGCCGATGGCCTTTCTGATTTTTTCTCATACTACTCTCCCACCAACTTGATTACTATGAGTTTGCATATGAGGTTACTCTATACACACACCTGTCCACATCAGAATCTTTGTGACCGCTCTGTCTTATGCCCAAAATATCCTTCATACAAAGGTGTAGGTGGATCACTATCTTGCTTCAATTTTGTGTATGGTCAAATATCAAACTTTTTATCCAAATACCCAATCAACATGAACTCCTCTTCTCCAAATCTGGTCTACTGGAAGACTTCCCCATATTTCTCATCTCCCTCTGTGTTTCTCATGTATCATATGCATCCTTCAGGAAGCCGGACCAGTACAATCTTCACGACATATTCTGATATATCTATATCAGAATTTAAACATTTTGTACCATTCCCATGGCTACCAGGTTAGTCTGAGTCACCATCCCTTCTCATCTACATCACTGCAATCATCTGCTCATAGTGGTCCTTTCTTCACGCTCATGCACTCACAGTCTACTTTAGAGTAATAGCTAAGTGAGTCTATAAAGTAAGTGTCAGTTACGGCCCTTTTCAGCTCCCAACCCTGCAGTGCCTCCCCATTTCATTTTAAGTGAAAGCCAACATACCCCATGTCCTATGATGCCCATGTGATCTGAACACACACTCACCACCAGATACTGTCCTTCTAAATCATTGAACTCTGGCCACACTGCCTTCTTGATCTTCACTGATTATACAGATTACTCACTCCCTGCAAACTTCCCTCTAGCTATTATGTCTGTCTTTTGCATGAAAAGCTCATCTTCTATGCCCATGTAGAGGGCTCCCTATGTCCCTTCAAGTCTTTACTCAAATGTCCCCTTCTCAGTGAAGTGTATATGTGATTTCCACCAGACATTCAAGGAACAACTAATTCCTATTTTTAAAGATTTTGCAGAAAATTGAAATAAAGAGCTAGCCAGATCACTTAAAGAGACTGGTCTAATCCTATTTCTAAAACCAGAAAACTGCAATACATTAAAAGAAAATTCTAGATCCACTTCATGTATGAAGGTAGACATAAACATTTCCTAAACAGAATTCAGTAACAAATTTCAACCGTGAACTAAAAATACGTGTAATGTAAACTAAAGTTTATTTTGGGGATATCAGGATTGGTTCAATGTAAGAATATCCGTTAATGCATTGTACCACGTTAACAGGTGAAAGGTAAAAAATATGCAAATTAAGCAATACAGAAAAATGCAATTGATAAGATATAGCAATGCATTAATGGAGGACTATAGTCTACCTGTTGTGAAATTTACTATTTCACATTAAAAGAAGGCAATGAGTTTGACCTAACAGATATTAATATATTATTAACAGATACTAACATCAGAAGGCAATGATAATTAAAGGAGTGAGGTATTAGTGCAAGGGCAGACAAATAGATCAGTGTGACAACATGAAGAGATAAAACTCAGGCTAATACACTTAACATGGAAGCATACAATACGGTAGAGATGATCTGGGAAGTAAAAGATATTATGAGAGAATAATGAGAAAGTGATATATTGTCTAGTCGTTGATTTTGGAAACACTAGCTCTTTACATAAAACAACATAACATAAAATAAAGTAAAATAAAATTGTTAGAATCCCTCCTAACAACACATGCAAGGGTGAACTTCAACATATTAAGTGCAATATGTGAATGCTAATTAAAAACGGAATTTTAAAAAAAAGTTGGGAGGATGGGGTTGATCTGAGAATAAGAAAGGATTTGGTAAACAAAACTGTAAAAGCTGTAACAAAAGTTCGATAGCAATTTTTACCAAAAATGAATATTTTATATTTGTGTGTGTGTGTATATATATATATGTGTGTGTGTGTGTGTGTGTGTGTGTGTGTGTATGACATGATGCTAGCCTTACATTAAAAAGGTTTACTAGAAAAAATACATAAAATGGGAATTGCCACTGAACTATAAAGACGTGCAAAGAATATATGCAAGTCATTTCAAGGATGGTAACACGCAAAGCCAGAAGCATATTAAAAAAAAAAAAGGCTTAAAATTAGTAGCTTAAAATTAGCAGCAGTTGGAAAAAGTAAATTAAAATTACAAACAGTGATTGTTTTCCCTAGGGTAGAGACGCCCTGATCTCGTAATCCTCACGGAAAGCTGGCGGTAGTGTAAATTGTGGCACAATTCAAGAAGATAATAAAACGTATACATGCAAAGCCTGTGAACCCGATTTTCTGCTCCCAAGAGCGTTTCTCAACCATTCAATCCACGTTTATAAAGGCACATGTGCAAAACTTTGTGTGACGGCATTACTTCTACTGGTTGTTAGTTGCAGGTGATCCGACCGTCCAAAGGTAAGACAGGCAGGCAGTGGCAAACTAGGGAAAAGCACTTAGAAATACGTACTACAGCATAGCTGCCTCTAAACATGTAAACATGGTGACGCAGTCAGAAATATAATGAATTCATATGACACCTTATGGTTGACCAACTTAAAATTAAAAAAGTAACAGTTTGAAATTGAAAACAGACACACGAACAAAAAGCACGTTTAGAAAGAGCACAAACAAAATAACACCTAAGTACAATAAAACGAAGGCAGTATGTTAGTGGTGAGATGTGTTGATAGGGTACTGGAGTGGCTTAGGGAGAAATAAAAGTTAGCATATATAGACAGAAGACCTGAAGGGACCGATAACGTTAATGGGCCATCAACTGAAGGCTATAATGATCTCGGCACCTCATCAGAGCTAAAAGATTAAAAAGAGATGAGCTACGCCAGACCTCCAGTCTTCCAAGAAACGGAGACAAAGATGGAATTACATGTGTGAGGATTTCATTAGGAGGATCACCTGTGCCAGGGAACAGAGAGGGGACAGGGAGGAGGTGAGCAGGTCCTCAGGCCATGATTAAACACCCCCCTCCCCGCACCAAGGGAAGGAAGAGGGAAAGACAGAAGTTTCAGGAGGAACCACCCTAGAGCCACGGGCAGCCCAAGGAAGCTTCAGCAAAGTCACGTCGTATCTCTTGGAAAAAGCCTGCCTCGGTCTTGGCTGTGAGCAGGACGAGGGAATGTGGTCTCATGCAAACATAAGGATGGATTTCTAAATATGACAGCTGGGGATCTAGGTCTATCATGCCGACTGGTACAGGGGGGAAATATATATATATATATATATATATATATATATATATATATTCTTACAATATATATAAGATACATAAGATAATATATATTGATTCTTTTAATATATAAGAAATATATATTTTAATATATATAAATATATATTTAATATATAAGAAATATATATTTTAATATATATATATTTAATATATAAGAAATATATATCATATATATATATAATCTTGATTCTTATTCTCTTCTCTAAATTATCATGGGAGAAACTGGCAAGTTTCTGATTACAATTCATGCAGACAAGAGAGTCTTACCTGGGACACGGGCTTAAAGTCATCCTCATCCCCCAAATACGGGATGGTTCAACACAAACGGAAAGAACGGTTTCTATTAGCAATCTTATAATTGGAAAAATTCTGGGGAGGGACAGAGAAAGATGTAAAAGAGGGTGCAGAAAGCCCCAGATCTTCCTCCAGAACTCCTTAGCTGCATTCACAAAAATCTCGTTATAAATACTCCAAAAAGCACCGTGCACAAAAACTCCATTTCTTTGTTCCCCACACTCAGGCAAAGAGTACGCTTACAGGCTTCATTTGCCAACACATTTGGAACTAAATACACAGATGAACATATGGGAGTGGGGGAGGGGAGGAGGAGAAAGGGAAACAAACCACAAGAGACTTAAGGATACAGAACAAACTGAGGGCTGATAGAGGGAAGTGGGTGGTGGATGGGCTAGATTGGGTGATGGGTACTAAGGAGAGCACTTGTAATGAGCACTGGGTGTTGTATGTAAGCGACAAATCACAGAATTCTACTATTGAAACCAATATTGCCCTGCATGTTAACTAAAATTTAATTTTAAAAAACTATACAAAAAATGTTAAAAAATTAAATCAACATAAATAAATAATGTAAATAAAATAAACAATGATTGTGAGACTATGTAGCTTAACTAATTAAAAACAGCAGAGCTGGAATTTTTGGTCAATACTTTGGAGTCCAGAGTCAGTAGTATTAATCACTGCAGCATGTAGTACCTTTTCTAATCACATCCTTCATTTAAAAGTTGACAAAACTGAACACTGGGCAGTGACATGCAGAAAAATAAACCTGGGCCACTTTCTTATACTGTACACAAAAATAAACTCAAAATGGATGAAAGACCTAAATGTAAGACAGGAAACCATCAAAATCCTAGAGGAGAAAACAAGAAACAATCTCTTTGACTTTGGCCACAACAACTTCTTACTTGACATGTTTCCAGAGGCAAGGGAAATAAAAGCAAAGAGGAACTATTGGGACCTCATCAAGATCAAAACCTTACGCACAGTGAAGGAAATAAATCAGCAAAACTAAAAGATAACCGACTGAATGGGAGAAGACATTTGCAAATGACTTATCAGATAAAGGGTTCATATCCAAAATCTATAAAGAACTTTTCAAACTCAACATCCCCCCTAAAATAAATAATAATCCACTGAAGAAATGGGCAAAAGACTGAACAGACACTTTTCCAAAGAAGACATCCAGATGGCTAACAGACATATGACAAGATGCCCAACATCACTCATTATCAGGGAAATACAAATCGAAACCATAATGAGGTACCACCTCACACCTGTTAGAATGGCTAACATAAACAGCTCAGGCAAAAGAAGATGTTGGCGAGGAGGCGGGCAAAGAGGAACACTTTCTCACTGTTGGTGGGAATGCAAACTGGTACAGCCACTCTGGGAAACACTGTGAAGTTCCCTCAAAAAACTAAAAATAGAACTACCTTACAACCCAGCAATTGCACTGCTAGGTATTTATCCAAAGGATACAGGAGTGCTGATTCGAAGGGGCACATGCACTCCAATGTTTATAGCAGCACTATCGACAATAGCCAAACTAGGGAAAGATCCCCAATGTCCATCAACTGATGAATGGATAAAGGAGATGTGGTATATGTATGTGTATATATGTATGTGTATACATGTGTATGTGTATACATATATACATGTATGTGTATATTGTGTGTGTGTGTGTGTATATATATATATATATATATATATATATATACATACAATGGAATATAACTCAGTAATCAAAAGGATGAAATCTTACCATCCAACCACGTGGATGGAACTAGAGTGTATTATGCTAAGGGAAACACATCAGAGAAAGACAAATATCACATGATTTCACTTAATATGCGGAATTTAAGATACAAAACAGATGAACGTAAGGGAGGCCAAGCGAAAATAATATAAAAACAGGGAGGAGACAAACCATAAGAGACTCTTAAATACAGAGAACAAACTGCGGGTTCCTGCTGGTGTGTTGGGTAGGGGGTGGGTGGACTAAATGGGTGATGGGCATTCGGGAGGACTTGTTGGGATGAGCACTGGGTATTACATATAAGTTATGAATCACTAAATTCTATTCCCGAAGTTATTATTACACTAAATGTTAACTAACTTGGATTTAAATTTTAAATAAATAAATAAATAAAAGATAAATTAAAAGATGACAAAACTGGTTTAGAAAGTGTGAATGTTTAAGAACACACACTGAAACAGAGGCAACCCAGAAACACGGTGTCTTACCCCTGCTATTATGTCCTTTCTGTGAAAGTAATGTATACTGCAAAAAAATAAAATAAAAATTTAAAATTTACACACATATTTTCTCATCCAATGGAACTCCTCTTCCAAGGTAATAAGGTTCTGTAAGAGACTACAGCCTTCCTCTGAGAAAATAGAGCTATAAGTATGGATTTTCATTTAGGAAATTTATATACCAATTAAGCCTCATCATTTTTAGTTATTAAGCTCGGATAGTGGCATACTTTTGTGATTTTCCAAATATCTGCATTGTACATGTCCACAAGAAGAGAATATTCAAATTCTTGAACTGTAGCAATCTGTGGGGTCACTATTCTACTGCTAAAAATTCTATGGTCCAATTTGAGATTTTACACACCATTTGGTGCATTCATTTCACCTGAATGGAAGTCTGGACTTCCATATTAAATTGAAATGATCAGCTTGAAAATGAAAGCTTCAACATAACTTACATCTGAAATGTTTTAACAGATGGGTTTGATTCATAGAGAAATTAAAGTCAGTCTCTGGAATATGTAGGGAGTAACTCATCCCCTGGCATATGGACCCCACTTCTTTTCCTACTGAATCAATGATTTTATTTTGATGATTAGTCATTTCTATTCTTGAAAACAATGTATGTTTAAATTTAATATCCCATTAATAGATACTATTTAATCAAGTAAATATTCCTGAATGCCATGTTTGTATAAGACATTATATAAAAAACACTGAAAGACATAAATAGTGAGCAATTTAGATCCTGGTCTCGCAATTTTAACAGTGATGTAAACATGTATAACAGATAACCTAAAAGTAAACGCAAATTATACAGATATTCAACGAAGTGAGAAGTAATATTTTTATATGGAGTATACAGAATTATTAACAGATGACAGTTTATTTAGAAAACCTTAAAAGATATAGAGAATGTGACAGCATACAAGATACTCCTAAATTAAACTTTTAGAACATCTTTGCTATTAAGACATATTAAATTGCTCACTCCTGATTTTCCAAATAGTAGAAAATGCTTTTGTGGCAGAATGTTATCCTATATTTAATCTACCTAAAACCACACTCACAGAGACGCATGTGCGCACGCACACACACACACACACACACACACACTCTCTCTCTCTCTCTCTCTCTCTCTCTCTGAGTTTTATGTGGTCTCTTCTAACTTACATATCTCACGTCATCCACTTTATCCCAGAGAAGAAGATTAAACATTTTTGAGTGAAAAATAATTATTTTATAACACCATATTATCATATCTTAAATATAAGAATAAGTATATGGTGATCATAAAACGATTGCAGAATCACAAAATGAGTAACTGGAATTTAAATTTTATATGTTATCAAAGCTGATAATTATATGAATGTCTCATAAAAACTCAGCTGGGTGGCTCAGTCAGTTGAGTGACCAACTTTGGCCCTGGTCACAATCTCACAGTTCCTGGGTTCTAGCCCCATGCTGGGCTCTGTCTGTGCTGACAGCTTGGAGCCTGGAGCCTGCTTTGGAATCTGTGTTTCCCTCTCTCTCTGCCCCTCTCCTGCTGCTCTGTCGCTGTCTGTCTGTCTGTCTCTCTCTCTCTCTCTCTCTCAAAAATAAATACACATTAATTTTTTTAAAAGAATGGATTGGATCTGTAACATCACAATATTTGTTAATATAACAAAGCTTTTGAAAATGGCCTGAAGCTACTTTTGTCCTAATATATCCTGTAAGAAAAAAAAAAAAAAAGCAAAACAACTTGATAATGAACATTGATAATTCATTATTTATCTTTGCTTAGGTATAAAGCAGACCCCAGCCAAACCTTACAAACTATTTAGGTTAGGTAACTTCGGCATTTGACTAGAGTATGAGAATCTCTAAGAATTATTCTTGTGTTTCTGTGGGTCCCTGATGTCATCTAACGAAGAAGTAATCATTATTCCCAAGCTTGTATTAAATCTAATTGCCAAGATTATTTAGTTATTTGGAATATAGCTGATTTTGACCTTCAAATAATGCTGTCTGAAGGAAATAATATAAAGTGTGTTCAGCACACATAAAAATTTTTACACCTTTCACTTGATATTTGTAATTTCTCTTTATATAGACCTCATTAGAGAATTATTTTAAAAACAGGTACTCATTATCTCCAGTCATGATTCCTCTTCTCAAGACCAAAAGCATTTTTAAGTGGGGGCACCTGGGTGGCTCAGTTGGTTAAACACCTGATTCTTGATTCCTGCTCACCTCATGATCTCACGGTTCCTGAGTTCAAGTTCCACGTTATGGACAAGTGCAGAGCCTGCTTGGAACTCTCTCTTCCTCTCTCTCTGCCCCTCCCCAGCTCATTCTCTCTCTCAGTAAAAAAGATAAATAAACAAACTTAAAAAAATAAAATAATTTTTAACTAGAATATAGTAACTTCAAAAATACTCAGTCATATCAATTATTAATTTTTCAATCAAAGCATAAATGAATTACACCTTTAACATGTGTGCATTGATATGGTTGAATCTTATACACTTACGTGATTTTCAGTCATTTTCTCTATCTTTGCAGTGGCAAGACATCCAATTAAAGTTTGAAGTATAAGTGCTTCTGAAGGATAGTCTTGCAACCCAAACCAGTGTCTTTGCAACTTAAGTTTCTAATTTTTCTAGAAATCCAATTTACAGAGAAATTGTTAATCACAAAAATACTAATAATGCGTATATCGTTTTGTAGTTGCAGGTTGAATAGAACAAAATTTGTTTTACTTTAGTCTATTTAGTTTGAAAGAGGCTAGTAAACTGACCTTGACACTTTTCCACTGATCATGAATACAGACCTAAACTCAAGATCCATCTCAAACTATATCTCCAGAAGGTTATTACTAATCCATTCCTGTTTTTATACAATATTTAACTTGTCTATGCCAGGCGTTTATCCCTTTACGGAAATACTAATTAGTACATGCCTCATTAATAAGAGACAGCATGACCATTCATGAACATTCTCTATTTTCATTTAGGTCACTACGGTCTTTTACATCTATGTCCTCTGGCCCAACCACGGAGATACTCAAGATTCATGAAAAACGAGGGGCTCCTGGGTGACTCAGTTGGTTGAGAATCTGATTCTTGGTCTCGGCTGGGGTCATGGTCTCATGGTTCATAATTTCAAGCCCCACATCGGGCTCGGCACTGAGGGCGTGGAGGCTGTGTGGGATTCTGTCTCTCCCTCCTTCTTCCCCTTGCCAGCTTGTACTCCCTCACTCTCTCAAAATAAATAAATAAACTTAAAAAAAAGATTAAAAACAGGAAAAAAGAAAAAGACCGCAAAGGAAAATCACAATCCTCACTGAAGAGAAATATGGGACAAGACGTAGAAAATGTAGTTAGCAGCCGTGCTCTGAAATGGTATGTCAGCCCTCAAGAGAAAAGGTTTCCAGTGATCTGTGAGAAAGATAAAGCATGGATTTAAAATATGAGTGTGAGGTATGTATTTGAAAAAAAAAAGACTCCATTAAATTCATCTCATTGTCCTCTCATTCATTCGTTTTTAGAAATCTATCTTTATCAGTGTTGTGGAAAAGTATAACTTTTTCTAAAGGACAATTTAGAAGTTTTTTTTTTTCTCATATTATTCTGATAAATTGACCATGCACTTGTTATGTGAAAGCAAGCTGAGGTTAAGAAAACAAAAAACAAACACCTCAGATGGCAAGTAAGTCTAAGTTTTCATGAAAATGGAAGGCAGACCCCAAGCACCACCCCCCACATCAGTGTGCTAACACTACTTTCTGCCATCACCTAAGGCTTCTTACAACTCTAATGGAAACTGCATAAATTGACAAATTATTAACTTGTGCAGGCCTTAGTGGAGAATGAAATCTTAGCTAGCTTAGCATTTTCTGTGACATTAGTAAGCAATTCTGAAGCAGATTAGAGAGACTTTGTCTGGATAAGTGCGTATATCTTATTTTAATATTTTTCAGCACCATTTTCCAAATTAAATTGAATATCAAAGTGGCCATGTTTTTACCGAATGGAATAAGGAATGGCTCTTTTGCATTAAGATTGGGAGGAAAAAAACATTTCTATTTAAAAAGCATTAGAGATGCAGCACGCTGCATTTTTGAGTTGCATTTTATCAATTTATTTGACTTGGAATACAGTGATATATAAATGTTAGTAGTCACTAAGCACATGGCAAACAGGTGCAGGGTGCTTTGCCAGTGGAGAGCTGACATTTTTATGAGATCTCTCAGCTGGAGTGGCAAAGGAGCATGGGAAAATAAAAGAGAAACACCTGTCACCCACTCATTTTCTTTTCAATTGTAGTATCTTAAAGGAAAAGAAATTACATAAAAATGAAGTACCTACCATGTTTGAGATAGAGGCATTATATCTATGCCATTGGAATCTATTACCGTTACACGGAATTTTAAATACATAATAGTATTTCTTATAATATATTCAGATAAACATACTTAATGAGCTAAAATGCATTATATATCATGCAGGAGAAACTACAACCTGAAAATATGGTTTTTTTCCACTCTTTTTCTTTGAGTGATGACAATGCCGTCATCGGAGTCTCATTCTCTTTCTCAGTATATCTTTTGAGGAATGTTAGGCTTGGTTAAGAGAACGTTGTTAGATTCCAGAAAAACAACAAATCCATTAAGGACTAGCTGGCATCTAGGTTGATAATCTTGTTTCAAATGAGCATCTGAAGTAGTGGCTCAATCATGTGCAGCAAGAAAACAAACTAATAAAGAAAGAATCTCTTATAAAGAGACTTCAAAGGACAATTGGTTACAAAAGGGACAGACTGCTAAATTGAATGGAGAATTCAGTTTTCTGGAAGGGCAGATACATTGGGATTTGAAGGCTGGGATGAAATTACACTGTGAGAAGAAAAAATCATTCTTAAAAAATAGATTTGGGGAGTATATATGAAAAGGCATACAGTAGTTATATAAGTGGAAAAGGGGAGAAACAGCCTGGTAAAACTAAGGAAAATGCTTGTCAGTAACGCTTAGAAAGAGATTGGAAATCATAGAATGGCTGTGAAGGAAGGAGAGAGGCAGCTGAACTAGAGGGCTGATTCTTCACTTCCCGCCGCAAGCCTGGCATGTCAGCTGAGCAGCGGATGAAACAACTTCCAGAACGATTATGTGCCTATCTTTATAGAAACATGGAAAGCCGTCTCCCCACACTTCGTCATCACGAGCAAGGGAGAAATATCTCCAACAGCGAAGAGATGCAAACTACGTGGCTCAAAGAATGGAACTGGTCGCCTTGACTTCTACATTGTCAACAATTAATGAGATATTCATATTTGGAAATAAAGGAGTTTCCTAAGCCATTCCTCTGGAAGTAATAAAATGCAAGCATAAAAGCCAATTCAAGTATTTATTGGAAAACTATGAAAAGCCAGGGTGTGCACCATCTGTCCCGATGATGTCACCCAGGTGGAGATGTGCTGTGTAAAACAATGATACAAATAGTAACATGGAGAGGAAGAAAAAGTTGGGAAAGAAAAAAGAAGTATAAATTATAAAGCTATAGGATCATAGACCTTCTGCTAGATGTTTCACAAATCGAACATCTGTTTCCTTGATAAATTCACATTTATGGTGTCTTTACACCAAGAGTAGAGTTACTCTGAGAGATGAATAAACTAAAAAAAAATCACGAGTGTAAAAGTGAAATTAAATTTATTAATTCACGGTAAAAGGGCAACATATTGCCTTACATTCTTCCCTTTGCAGGCAGAGATTAGACCATGAATCTTTAACTTAGCAGTCTACCTTCGAATGCTGATACTACTAATGAACTCTGGAAGAACCCTACAGCAGAACCCACAACTTACAGTAGCATCTTCTACCTTCCCTGTGTGCTATCCCGGCCTTTATCCTATCTCTGACACCCATTTTACTGACACACACACAATACGAAACCCATTCTACACTATTATTATTTTTGTGTACAAAAGAATCAACCACTTCTTGGGGTGCCAGGGTGGCTCAGTCGGTCGGATGTCTGACTTCGGCTCAGGTCATGATCTCATGGTTCGTGGGTTCAAGCGCTGCGTTGGGCTCTGTACTGACAGCTCAGAGCCTGGAGCCTGCTTCGGATTCTGTGTCTCCCTCTCTCTCACCCCCCCCCCCCATCTCGTGCTCAATCTCTCTGTCTTTCTCAAAATTAAACATTAATTTTAAAAAAAAGTCAACCACTTCTTAAAGGGAGTTAAATAATAAGTATCTATTTACCTATGCATTTACTATTATTCATACAAGGAGATTTAGGATTGCCTATGGAAGGAAGGTTGTCAAACATCTGGTGTTACAGTAGCGAGAGTATTCTGGATTTTCTGGGTAGGTTTGAGGCAAGGATAAGGTCCTTCGAAGGAGATAGAGGCACAAAAGAGGGCCAGCGGCAGGCAGTGTGAGAAGGAATTGATTGTTGGCACTGACTTTGAAGATGGAGAAAAAGGGGCACAAGCCAAGGAAAGTGGGAAGTTTCTAGAAGCTGGAAAAGGCAGAAAACAAATTCTCCGCCACCGCCTCCAGAAAGAAAGGCAGTTCTGCTGTCCCCGGATATAGCTCATTCGAGACCCAAGTTGGTCCTCTAACACACCGAACCGTGAGATAATACATTTAAATTGTTTTAAGCCATTAACTCTATTGCATTGTGTTGCAGCTGCCACAGAAAATGAACGTACCCTCTGTCCTCACGACGGGAGACTTTCTCAAGCCCATCAATGGGGATGGTTCTAGGGTTAATCTTCTTCCTTTCCTGCTTCTCAGGGACAACTGTCCTTTGTTGCCTGTGATGTCCAGTGTGATGCAGATGGTTACCGCATCTATTTTATACATTTTTTTAAATTACTTTAGGTTGTTTCAGGCGGACCGGTAAATCCACTCTCTATTACGCCACCTTGGCCGGAAGCGTAATTCACCAATATATTTCTTAAGGATAAAAATAACATTAGTAAACTCAAATCTGTGTTCTTTCCAGTGGGGCAAATAATTTATAAGAGATTAATCAAGTTGGTCAACCTGATTTTATTTGCTCTTCGCAAATGCTACTGGCGGCAAAATCTAGATAATTGTGGCAAATAACTTATTTAGAAGAAATATTGGTGCCGTAAGTGTGGCTTAGTCATTACTTCCTGCATGAAGATGGGGAAAATGTGCTGTAGTTTTCCAATGCCAGTGGATGTCAATGAGCGAGGTGGGAAAAAAGGGATGGCTGTCTCCCAGGAGAACTGCAATGAGGCAATTACCTAAATTAATTTGCTGGGAGCTACAACCTGGCCCTATTTCAGAGAACATGAGAACTTGATTGAGTCAGCATCTGCACTTTTGCCCATCTCTTAAGGAGAGAGCCACATTAGCCAAGACTCTGAGATTGATGTCTAAATTGAAAATGCCTTTCAATCTGTTACAAAGATAAATAGACTTAACAAGAAACCAGTCATACTCTTTTTTCAGCACATTCTCTCCATTAAGTCTACCTATGTAGACAAATGATCAGAATTTTCTTCAGTGATTTTAAACACAGAATGGGGAGGCATTGGCAGGGGAGGGGTGGGCATACAATCCAAATATTTACAGGCATCAAGATAAAATATCCAAGTATATTTGACTCCAAGAAAGACAAATTTATCTCAGCAAGCAGACAGATTCAGTATTTCTAAATACTTCTTGCTGAATGCTGCCAAGCTTGCTCTATGTATTTTATTTTTCCTATGAACTTTTTTTCAGAAAAAAATACCTACAGTTTGCCTTTTTTTTTTCACTAGATAAGGTCGAGTTTTCAATTAAGTTTCAGCCAAATTCTCTGAGTTTACAATATATTATGTCCCTTTAAGCGGGTTTTGAAGGGTGTGTGTGTGTGTGTGTGTGTGTGTGTGATCTTATTTTTCTCTTGTAGGAATCAGGCATATTGGCTGTTTATATATTCCCAGGGCTGGTGGTGGAGCCTGCGGAAATGGGAAGGACGAATCTCATTTTCCTGATTTTGTCATTCTATGTGAATTTAAGAGACTAGGGAATGGTGTCCCAGGGAGGAGAGGGTATAGCCCCATAGCCGAGGCTTGGTGACTTCCATAGCTGGTCCTCAGTCCTCCATCAAAGGTGACCCTGCAACTGGAGACTGTCTCCTGCCATCGTTCCCTTACTGCACTCACACACAGCTCACTGCACTGAGCCTCCAGCCCTGTCTTTCCCCGCAGGGCCTGTGCAGTGTGCAGAGGCAGAGAGAAGGACGGAGCATGCATTAGAGGCTCTCCACACCCTCCCCCAGTGGGCCCTGGGAGCTCCTGCCCGAGGAGAACAAAGAACGCTGCTAGTCAAGCACTCTGTGCATTCCTGTTCTGATGGGACAAAGTTCCATCCGGATCAGTGCAGAGGAGAGGAAACAAAAACAGGAGTCAGACAAACTCTCTCCTACAACCATCTCTTCCCTGGGCCACTGAACCTTCTCTGTTCCAGCTGCCATCATTTCCTTCCCAAGCCAGCTCACTTCCACTCTGTCTCCCCAGGGCTCCCCCACATTTGCTGCCCCAGGTCCGTGCCCTCCCCCCTCTCCCACTGCTATGACTGAGAGGGAAGCAGCAGTGTGCCAGTGTGCGGACTGTCATCTCAGGGAGAAGGGCCCCTTCTGTCCAGCCCTTGAACCCAACACCTTCTCCCCACGCCCACCATCCCGGGTCAGTCAGCTGTCACCTCTTACCTCTGGCACCAAAATTACTCCTTTGCCACTCCCCAAACCCAGTTCATTCTCCATACTTGAGCCAGAGCGATTTCTTGAAAAACAAAATAAAATGTGATCATATAGTCCTCGCATTTGAAAGAAAATGTAATCAATAACGTCTTTAACCTGCCTGCCTCTGCGGCCAAATATGTGCCCCATTTCTCCATCATGAATCAGGGAACTGATGTATGTTTCCTCTCCCTAGAACCATTGTTTCTTGAATTTTGCTTGATTTAAACCCCATCAGATCCACATTGATTCAGGACCCTCTTGTAGGCTTTCATAATCCTTCTAAAAACTTTTCAGTTTTAAATTTCACATGTCCTTGTGGGATTGTAACATATAATAGTCATCACCCCCATTCATTTTCACCCAATAAGCAGGGTATGTGTCTGTTTTCACTCATCATTTTATATTTTGTAGTTAGCATATTATCTGCACATAGTAAATATTCTGAACATATTTTTAAATGGCGAAATACTTGATAAAATTGGATAGTGTGTGTCCTCAAATTACTCTAAATGAGTCAGTGGTAGTGTTTCCTTTACATATATTCTGAAGTGTATGGTTTGGGGTACACATTTCATTAGGACAATATTTTAATTTGTCCTTTTACTACACAGTCTGTCATTTGCTATTTTAGACATAGCTTTAAAGGCATCCTTCATTCTTCACAGGAGAGTAAAATTACAATTTGCTTTCACATGGAAAATTGTATTACTTTCTATTTGTAGGAAACAGTTTTCCCTTATTGACATATAAATATTTCTTAACGATGATGAAATTTTGATACTATGAAAATTTTACTGTGAAAATATTGATCATTTCCATCAACGATGTGTTGAGCTAAGAGATCTGGCTGATATACTGTGACAATTTGTCAGCATTAGAGGCATAGAGAAAGATTATACTTTGGTCTATTGTAGCAGAAACAGAAGCCCATCTCAGAAGCTTAGGAAACTGCTCATATTAGAGATAAAAATGTCCACATACACCGCTCACAGCATTCCTATTAATATTGTGTCCCTCATGGTTTTTACTTAAATCCTTTCTACTCGTCTAACCCTATTGTGTCCCTCATGCTTTTTACTTAAATCCTTTCTACTCTTCTAACCCTGTGTCAGGCTGCATCTCCCCTGCGGGAACCTTTCTTGAGTGTCTCATCACCGTCCGTCTCTCCATGTGATGGGGGCAGGGGATATTGTCAGGGCTAGTTGCCTAATACTTAACAGATGCTTCATCATGTTTCTTTTACTTTTAGGACTGTGCCCTATCTCAGAAACTACATTATAAAACATTTCAGCTCAGCAACCACACTTACACGTTCCTGTGTTGAATACGTATAGTCCAATTGTGAACACAGTAGATCGCACAGCAGAAAGAAACAAGAATATGCTTTTTGCATCTGACCTACTTGGGCTTAAATTCCAACTCTGCCAACTTGGGTTGGAGAAGCTTGGAAAAGATTATTTAACCACCCTGACAAGTTCCCTCCTCTAAATGTATCACCGCATATAAACATAATATAAGATATGTAAGCCACTGCCATATAGTTAATACTCAATAAATTGCATCCCCTTCCTTTGTGTAATTGGAAACATAACATAGAATACAAGTGAAAAGTTCTCAAAAGTAGATTTTGCCCAAAAAGCAAGACCATGACATTTTTAGGCCCCTGTGTGGTATGTTACATAGCAAAACTTTTCTCGCAGAAATCAATAGTTGTGAATAAGTTTTATTAGGTTATACTGTATGTTCTAGCAATAGAAAAAAAGTGTCATATGCAGAAAGGTCTTTAAAAAGCAGTATGTGGCAAAAGTGGATTTGTTTTCCCTTAAATATATTTGAGCAATTACTTTTTCTTTAGAGCATTTAATTGTCTGCAAAGAAAAGGAATAAGCCTTAGCCTTTTGGATTTTCAGTGTAACCTTTTCTGCTTGAAAATCTCTTGAAAGACACAGCCTCTTCTGCAGCAGGTGTGGTTTTAATGATGCTTTGATGCCATATGTCAAATCCTATCACTTGCTGTGAGGACTGACATTTCTCTTGAGAGCCCCTAGCAATGGCAATACAAGTTATTGGTGGGCATCTCGCACAGTACAAACAACTGCTAAAGCCAGCACATTTCTTTTTAGCATCCTCCAAGATTGCACAGAGCCTATACTGTTTCCACCATGCTGCCTGTGAGAAAGATGGTTGATATCCACAGAACATGAGTGGAGTCCTTTTTCTTGGCAATTAATGAACAACAACTGTTTCGAAACTTGCTCATTCACTTTGTGATCACTCCTTCTACGTATTTTTTGTAAATTGCCATGTGTGGGAGTTCCAAAAAAATAAAACACATACAAATGTAAGCCAAATTTGAGACATTACGATTTCCTAATTGGATCTTGTTTTTGATCCCAGAATAGACATTTTCCAAATTTTTACTCATCAACTCTTTGGAAATCACAGGCAAGTAAAATTAGAATAGTTTAAAATTATCTCTAGTCAAAGCTCCATCTTTAATGGGTGAGATGAGAAGGGCATATTTGAAAGAAATATTCTCTTTTCAGATCACTAAGACAACTCTGCAGCAGGGCACTGAAAGGCCATTTAAGAGTTCCTTTCTACTTTTTGTTGCCAGACTGGGTTGGAACCAGAAATGCAGGGAACTGGAATCCCCAAGTGCCAAGACAGGTACTTTACTCCCAAAGTCCCTCAGGAAATGTCATCAGAATAGTGACTTCTACATCATGACGTTTCTGTTTGCATACAGAGTAGGTGTTTCCTTGAAGGACTCACCCTACAGTCCGGAGTCCTCTTCTGCATTTCTAAAGTAGTCACTAAGGTTTCCAATCTCACTGGGTTTCCTACTTGTTAGATGACATGTTATTAAAGAAGGTTATAGAATTTGTGTATTCTTTGGGGAAATACCTAGTAGTGCAATTGCTGGATCATAGGGTAGTTCCATGTTTAACTTTTTGAGGAGCCTCCATCCTGTTCTCCAGAGTGGATGCACCATTTTGCATTCCCACCAACAGTGCATGAGGCCTCCCCTTTCTCCACATCCTCACTGACGCTTGTTATTTCTTGTGTGGATTTCAGCCATTCTGACAAGTGTGATGTTATATCTCGTGGTGACTTAGATTTGCATGTCCCTGAAGAATACAAAAATACAAATTCAAAGGGATACATGCACCCCAATATTTATAGCAGCATTATCTACAATAGTCAACTTATGAAGACAGTCCAAGTGTCCATCAACTGATGAATGGATAAGAAGATGTGGTATATACATATAAAATGGAATATTTCTCAGCCATAAAAAAGAATGAAATCTTGGAGCTAGAGATTATTATACTAAGAGAAATAAATCAGAGAAAGACAAATACCATATGATTTCACTCATGTGTGGAATTTAAGAAATAAAGGGGAAAAAAAGACAGACAAACCAAGTACCAAACTCTTAACTATAGAGAGCAAACTGATGGTTACCAGAAGGGAAGTGGGGGTTGGGGGGAGGAATAGGTGAATAGGTAAGGGCTAACTGTCGTGTGGGAGTGTTGGGTCACTATATTGTCTACCTGAAACAAATATTAAACTGTATGATAACTGGTATTTAAATAAAAGCTTAAAAAAATAAAGGAGGTTATTAGAAAATCATTTATGAAGATTCGGTAAAATTTATTGAGTATCTCATGTGTAAGCATTTATAATGAGCAGTGTGTTATTATACAGCACACATTTTACTTTAAATTTTCCAACATTTCATTATAAAAACCACGAAACAGAAAATTGGCAAGAAATATAGAGTGAATATGGATACGAACACTACCTAATTTCTATAGTGATCACTTCATCTCGTGAACTGCATTTGTATCTGTCCAATCCTATACCCATACACCAATGCTTCTAATTTTTAAGATATTCACACTATACCCTGGTATACTTTATCATGCCTGTTACAAACTAGAGTTCAGTATTTGTTTCTGCTCAGTTAACACGTATGCAATCGGCATTCCTTGGGAAAGCTGGAATTTTAGTATGCTTAATATTGTTACGTTTAATCTATTAACATTGGCTCAAAGATCCTACGGAGGATAACAGCAAAGCAAATGCAACAATATTGTCACTTTCAAACACTACCACTGCTTGTTGAAAATACTTCCTCTCAGGTGGGTAAGGAGAAGATTTTACTGGGAAAACAAACGGAGAAGTTGTTCTCCGGGGTTGACTTCACAGCAGTGGAGGTGGTGAATCATTTCCAGGCACCTTTGGAAATGTGCTAAGATTAAATTACATATGATGCTATCTGGCAAATATTAATCTCAGCATATTTTTCTGTCCCTCAGCCTCATGGGTTCTGAGAAAAGAAAGATTCTGGGTCACTGTGTCAACGTCTCTGGCATAGAGATCATCTGACATGATCGGTAAGGGAAAAAATAGGAACATTCATGAATATTTGGGAAAATTAAAAAATGACAGACAAATAGTGTTTCATTCTCTCCTAATCTTTAATTTCGTCCGTGGGGCAAAAATAGGCCAAAATCTTGGAAAATTTTTCTGCCAGAAACTTTTTTTAAAAATGAAGCTATGTGCCTATGTATCCTTCACTGCTTATCCCCTCCTCAGATGCTCCTCGCTCAACTAATAGAAGCCAAATTTAAATTAAGGAAACCCTCATTCCTTAAATAAAAAGCTCTCTGTCTGTCTGTGCCTCCCCCCCCAACTCTCTCTCTCTCCTTCTCTCCCTCTCTCTCTCAACATTTCTTAAATATCTGGAGGAAAATGAAAACAGTTTACAGTCAAACTATTTCATTCATTTGTTTATGTCAGAAAAACAATTCTTAGACTAGTTCCATAGGTATTCCTATGACTATTTGTTAATAGACACTTTCTTTTCTTTTCTTCATGTCCTAATTGTGACCCATGTAAATCCATTGCCAAGATCCCCTCATAAAACATTTTCATTGGATTTTGTGTTTTGTTTGGGTTATTGTTTGTACCAGTAAACTAGTCAAGCTTTCAAAAATCACCCTGCAGGAAAAAGGAGCAGAGAACAAGGCTGGTGTTTCTGGCAGGGTACAGAGCAAGTAGCGGGAGGGATGCCTGAGGCAGAACCCAGAGGAGAGCAGACAGTAACGACGGTCACCCTGGTCAACCCTTTTGAATGGGTGAGCCTATCAATAATTCAGGATTACCTTCTCTAGGAGCAGTATCTTTTAAAAAATGCGTTCTCTTCTTTGAAAAATGTTTCTGTATTCCTCTGAAAGGGAGGTACACCCATGCCAACTATATAGTGAAAAGCAAACGAGGCCAGTGAAATGACGGATTAAAGAGAATTTGCTTTTCATGAAGTAGAAGGAAAGAAAGAAACATTGAAGAAGCTTCACCTTGCCATTTAAATTAAACCACAGATAAAACAAAAAAACACACCTCTGTGGAGACTGTGAAATGCAGACTTTTAAATATGAAAAGCCAGCATAATTTTTACTTATCTTTCATACATGCTTTAGGCCATAAATTGATATGGCTTTATCTATGATTTTAAAAATTTATGATTCAATTTTGAAGAAATTGAATAGTTAGTATCTATACAATGATACTTACTCATCACCAGTCTAAGAGATTTTTATTTTTTGATACCAAGTCTGGAGTAAAAATTATCTCCCTTAATTCCATAATTTTGGATGACTTTGAAAAACTGGCATTTATCCCTCTGCAAAGTCTTATAAAAGTATATCTAAGTGATTCTCAAAATTGTCTAAAGTCATAAAATGTACACCATAGAGAATATGATGAGTCTAGATAACATAGTGGCATATAAGGAAAGGATGTGTCCACGACTAGAAAAGAATGAAATAACAGCGTAGGTACAGGCATGCCAAACCGAACTGAACCTTAATTGCAGTGTTCAGGGGCGGGGGGTTGTCAGGTCAAATCTTCACCCAACCCCCCTCAAGCCCAAAGCGTGGGAGTCTTCTCTGCACCCTCATACTCACTGTGCCAAAGACACCAAGTTACTTGCAACGTCTCAGTTTGCCATGTGCTTACTTCCTTCAGTGCCTTTGTCCAGAGCCTTTGAGAATGCAAGGAAAGCATGCGACACAGAGCTTTGAGCCACAACATGAAGAGGAAGTAGAGTTCTTGACAGTATTCCCACAAGGACTGTCGGGAGAAATGTATTATTATTTCTCCCCCTTCTTCTCCTTCTTCTTCTCCTTCTCCTTCTTATTAACTTAAATCTTAACTTTAAACTGAATTGTTCTGATACAAATTTCATCCTAGTGAGAAAGGCATGTACCATCGAGAAAGAGAAAGTGGGAATCATAGAATTTAGAAACTGACAGCACACGTCCGACAGAAACAGGATTACACATCCTATAGAAATAGATTACCAGTTAATGTCATCAGGAAACAAAAAACTGACACAAATGAAGCTGTGACAGACACTTCAGTTCTTTATCGAGAAAAATGCTTCTGACCCTTCCTCCTTCACTTCAAATACATACTTGCATTCACAGCCAGTTAGCTTTGAATTGGATTAAAAATAACCCATCCACCAATGCCCTAGTATTTCACTTTTGCCCCATGGGTCTTCCAGTCCATGTGGCCGATGTCTTTTTTCTCCCAAAAGATAAGTTTCAGCCTAGTGATGAGAAAGAGTCCCATGCTTCCATTCAGGAGGGAGAGAGGGGCGATGGGCAGGCTGAGCTTAACATTCATTCTGTTAACTCCAAGTGGGCTTGCCTACCTGGTTAAGACCTTCCTCACCTTTAAGACCACTGCTAATGACCTTTAGCAACCTATCTTTGTCTAACTGTATCACTTTAAAATCTATACTACTCACTGCAATGGAATAAGTCATCCCGAATCAAAATATCACACTCCTGTTTCTAAAGACTTCAGTGAACCCGTATGCTACAGGGCACATTCACAGATCATTAAATAGGAAAAAACAATCCTACCGTGGGTTACCCATCCCGTGGTCCTCTTACAGGTTAAAGTTTTAACTTTAATTTTAATTTACTTGATTATTAACGAAGCTGAGCACTTTGCCATTTGGACATTCCCTTTTAAAAGTACTTCTTCAGGGCACCTGAGTGGCTCAGTTAAGTGAACATGGGACACTTGATTTTTGCTCAGGTCATGATCTCACAGTTAGTGGGATCGAGCTCTACATCTGGCTCTGTGCTGACAGGGCAGAGCCTGCTTGGGATTCTCTCTCTCCCTCTCTGTCTGCCCCTCCCCTGCTTGTGCTCTATCTCTCAAAACAAATAAATAAACATGAAAAAACTTTAATTAAAGTAAATAAAAGTACTCCAAGTTTTGTGTACATTTATTTACTTAGCAGTATTTTTGAACTGGTTTTTAGGAAACATTTATGTGTTCTGTGCAATGACATTAGTTGCATACGTGTGTGCACATATCTTCTTACAATTAATGTTTTGCTTTATCACTCTCTGAATAGAACTTTTTAATGTTAATAGACTCCAAATTCTCAATCATTTTCTTTATATTCGAAGTTACAATTTTAAAAATCTTACCCCAAAGGACAAGAAGTTATTTTTCTGTATTAGTTTTTAGAGGTCTTTTATACTTTCAATGTGCAGTCAACTTGGAATTAACGTTACGTATGGTACGAGGACCGCATCAATGGTTACGTTTTTCCAACTAATCAGTACTAATTACCAAAAACTGTATTTTATAGGTGTGTTAAGGTTAAGGTTAACCTTAAGGTTAAGGTTAAATTCCTATGTACATGTGTCTCCTTCTTGAGCCTCTACTCTTCCTCATTATTTTTGTTCCTTACCACACTCTTAATTGTTGCTGATTCACGTAACTTCTGATACCTAGAAGACATGTCTTTACTTTTCTTTAACTGTCTTTTTAATGTTTGTTCTTTTCATTGCCATGGAAATGTTGCATTCTGCTTAGGGGAAAATAGCCATCTGGAATTTATATTTGTCATTTGGTATGACACTAAATTTCTAGGGTACATTTTCATGAGAATTAACTGTTAAAATAAAACATGGAGTTTTCCAATCCATCAGCATAACAGATCCATCCACTTATTTTTTTCTCCCTACATAACTGAGTAGCTTCTGAGCAAAAATTTTGTACAAGATTTGTGTGTTTATTACTAGGAATTTGACTTCTATGGTGTTCTAAATGGTAAAATTATATTTTCTCATTAGTTAATTCCAGTATAAAAATGTAATTGATTTCTGTACGCTGATTTTGTATCTGAAAACTTTACTCAGCTCACTTATTAACTAATAATTTGTATAATATTTAAAATTTTCTGTATAATCAAATGTCTCAAATGAATAACATTTTTTGCCTGTTTTTGTCCATTTTATATTCTTTCATTTGACTTATCACATTCTCTAGAAATTCCAGTAAACTTACATACAATAGTAAGACCAAGCATCTCCATCAAAAGTTCAACATTTACTGTGTAATTTCCTGTAGAACTTGTCCATAATTTTTTTTTCGTATTAATGATATTCCTTTTTCCTTTGCTAGAATTTTCATATCATAATTTTCCTGCAACTATCAGGATCATTGTGTGATTTTTTTTTTCTGGTAGAGAATTACATTGATTTTAAACCTATTTTCTGAACATTTTAAACACATATAAAAGCAAAAATAATGGTTCACAGTATTGCTGTAGAATCATCACCCGATTCAACAACTACCAACGCATAGCCAATATTATTTTATCTATCCTTCCTCACTTTCCAATGACTATCTTGCAGAAATCCCCAGTTCCATTTTTACACCTACAAAAATTAAAAATAGTGAGCTAATATCACAAAAAACTCTTCAGTTCCCTTGTTTCCCAGTATATTTCCTTCAATAAATAAATATCTATTTATTATTAGTCGATTTGAATTTTAATCCAAACACATTCACACTGTGTTTGGTTCATCTGCTTCTAAGTCCCTTTGTCTATACCCACACCCCACTCTTCTTTCTTTTTTTAATTTGGTTTATAAAGAAAATAGATCAACTTGCCACATTTTAGATCTTGCTGATTGTTTCTCGTGTTACTTAACACATTTTTTCTGGCCCATACATTTATTTTAAAGTGCTGTTTAGATCTAGAGGCTTGATCAGATTCAGTTTCTTATTTTGGAAAGAATAATTAATGGCTGCTATTATATAGTTCCTGGTATAACATATTGCAAACATAGAATGTTTGGTTGTCACTATTTTTTTTTATGATAATCAGTGTGCTCAGGCATTTTGAGACTAACACGTACATTATAAAACTCACTATTTTTCTTTCATTACATACTTATTTCAATAGTTGTGATCATTGCATTGTGATGTTATTTAGCTGTTCATTATAAAATAGTGGTGTTAGAATTCTAGCAGTCTTTATCGATAGACTGTTTGGTAGATCTGGGGTGCAGTTCATGCGAAAAATACAAAATATTGTTATTTTGTGATTTTCAGATAATGACTAGCATTCATAGATTCCTCTAAATATGTATTAGTGTAGAACTATGGTCTCATGCATTATATCCTGTTGGGTGGGTTTACACAAATTGTAGATGTTTCTCTTTTTCATGCTTAAACTACTCCAATTTTATTCAGTTATACATCATGTTATACATATGCTGTTATCGCCTTTGTTCTTTTTTTTCCAGTCTCATATTTTTATTATGTTAATTTTTTATTTAAAATTGAATTTTAGTAGTTTTACCTAATAACCAGCCCATAACAGCCATGAAACCCAGAATCACCAACTAGTCCTCACATCCAAAGCGCAAATTGAAATACTTTTTAGTGTTATTGTCTATTTCATTAACTTGTTACCTTTACTATTCCCTGTCTTCTATTTTGTTTGAGTGTAATTAGGTTCTTTCTCTATTTTCCCAAGATGGAATCTAAGATAATTAATCTTCAGCCTTTCCTCTTTTATGATATTGAAGCTCTATATTTTCCTCTAGGAACTGCCTTAAAATCATCCCACAGGGGCACCTCAGTGATGCGGTAGGTTAAGCGTCCGACTCTTCATCTCAGCTCAGGTCATGATCTCAGGATTTGTGAGGTCAAGCTCCACACCAGGCTCTGCGCTAATGATGCAGACAGAGTCTGCTTGGGATTCTGTCTCCCCTTCTATCTGCCCCCCCCCTACTTGTGCACACATGCACACGCTCTCTAATTAATTAATTAAACATAAAACAAATTTAAAAATTCAAAATAATAAATAAGATCATCCCACAAAAATATATTTTATTATTTTAAATTAACAAACATTGAAATTACCATTACATTTTCTTCGTTGGAAAATACATTACTTAGAAGTATGTTTCTTAATTATTAAACATACAAGATTGTCTCATTTTCTATTATTCATTTTCAATTTATTTCTACTATGGCCAGAGTATGTTTTCTGTATAATGCAGTCGTTTCAAATCTGTTGAAACTTGTTTCATGAGACTAGCATATTATTAGGTTTCTTATGTAATCCTTAGGTTCTTGAAAATAATATGTATTTTGGGGCTATCGTTTGTGGTGTTTTATGTCAAACCTATCAAAAATGGCATGTGGGTTGTTCCATGGCTCTGTAATTCTTTTTCACGTTCAGTCAGCTTTTGAAGGAAGTATGGTTATATTTATTTATAAATTTTAGATTTGACTATTTTCTTTTTATTTTTTTATCATATGAAATGGAGATGTTATTAATTGCATACAGACATGTAATGCTACAGGTTGCTTATGAATTAAAACTTTTTTCATAATGACCTATCTCTCTTATCTTAATAATCGTATGTGTCATTAAACACTAAGTGGCATTAACACAATGAAAGCAGGTGTATTTTGGTTGTTATACGCATGCTACATTTTCCAGCAATTGACTCACTGCCCCAAAATTTATATTTTACGTGTCTCTTGTAAGCAGCATTTGGTTCTCTTCTGTACTCAAGTCTGATCATTTGAGACTTGATTTAGAGAGTTATTCCAATTATAGGTAATGTAATTACTCATAGATTTTTAAAAATTTCTATTACTTTTTATTTTATGATTCCAGGTGTGTTTTGCTTTTTAAATATCTTCTCTCGCGCCTTCCTTTCTGACCTGATTGTCTATTTTTTTGTTGTTCTATTTCCCTGTCATACGTATACACTTACAGTTATTTAAATGGTTATCCAGATTTTAGAACACACTTGATTAGTAGTCAAAGTCTAAAATAAAGCTTTACTCTTACTGATACCTGTGCAGTAAAAAGACTTTAGAACTCTTTAAATGCATTTGTCTTTATATGAACATATACACAATCATCACTATTCATTCATATATATACGTATTTAAAGCCTAACAAATGATATAATTTTTCTAATTCCTTAAAGAGGGCCTCTAGAATTTTCTTTAGTATGAGAACTCTATGATATGGATGAATTATATATCAATTATAATATATATCAATATATGTTGATTATATATAATATATATCAATTATATATATCAATTATATATTATATTGATATAATATATATCAATTATATATACACATATATATGATTATATATGTATATATGGAGATATATATATATATATATGTATATGGCAAGCATTTCTAGTCCTCAGTAAGAGGTTTGCTCCAGGTAACTTTATATAGTATTAACAGGAATAAAGTTTCAATATGTCCTATTAATATGAATTTCTACATAAATGAATGAAATCACAAAATTCTCAAACTATCCTCAAATTCCGTCAGTATTATTAAAATCAGTATTGTTTATTTCCCTAAGGGATTTCTTTGTAACCTCAAAATAACCTACAAGACAGTAAGTCTTTCTTCTTTTTAATTTTTAGTTTTTATTTTTTTGATGTTTATGAGAGAGAGAGAGACAGAGAGAGAGAGCAAGCATGAGTGTGGGAGGGGCAGAGAGAGAGGGAGACACAGAATCCAAGGCGGGTTCCAGGAGGTTCCAGGCTGGACCTGCCTCTGAGGAACCCATCTCGAAAATACATTTAATACGCAAAACCTACTGAACATCACAATTTGGCCTATACCTTAAACGTGCTCAGAACACTTACATTAGCCTGCAGGTGGGCAGAATCATTTAACACAAAGTCTATTTGACAGTAAAGTGTGAATATCTCATGTAATATACTGAACAGTGCACTGAAAGTAAAAACAAAACAAAAAACAAAAAAACCCCAGAGGGTTGTGTGGGTGCAGGTGGCTGTCAGTGTATTGGTTGTTGACCCTTGTGATTGCTGGCTGACTAGGGGCTGGGGCCTGCAGCCCAGCATCACAAGAGAGGATCAGACCGCATAAATGGCTCGGCCAGGAAAAGATCCGGACTCAAAATTCCAAGTACGCTTTCGCCTGAACGCCTATCGCTTTCATACCATTGTAGAGTCAAACACTCATAAGCCAAACCATCGTAAGTCAGGACCATCTATATTTTAGTTTCTGGCTAAATGCTCTCTGAGAAGCCTGAAAAACGACACACTTCTTCCACTGTTATGGTTTTTTTTTTTCCCCCCTTTAGGAAAACATTGATTTTTCTCAGTAGTGTCCCTAATAGAAACATGTTCTGTTTTTGTTTATTTCCTTGTTGATACACGGTGCTGGTGTCATCGTTCATTCCAGTGTGGCTCTGGGAGCGGCCAGCAGCTGCCACTGCAAAGAACAGCAAGGCCAAGAAGAGTGTAAAAGCTGTTGCCTCAAAATGAATTAAAAGTAGGCATTAAAAGTGCTGGAGGCTGACAGATGGTATCTACGCTTACGGTGAGCACAGCACAACGGAAAGAGGTGATCCCCGTTGCACACCTGAGACTAATGTAACACGGTGTGTCAACAATGCTTAAATTAAAAAAATTAAAAGCAACAAAAATAACCCCCAGATAATCAAATAAAAAGGCCAAACAAACAAAAAGTAGGTATTAAAGACAAGATGACAATTTTCCATCATAGGAAAATCCCAACTTTGTATTCAAATTAGCTAAAATATATTTTGCATATAGCAGTAAAGAAATATCCTGTGAGTAAATAAAATCTGTTAAATGTTTAGAAGCATGCATACAATTCTGACACATCACCTTGTGGTAAGAATTGTCGCACGAAAGGAAAGCTTGCACTGGAGGCTGTGTGCACACCCTACGTGTGTAAATGTGTGTGTACATTTTCCACTGAAAATGATTTCTTGGGAAATCACTTTTAGGTTATTAAGGAAAAATCAACATTCTAAACTTCAGTCACTATTTCATATAAATTAGCTTCATCCCCACTGTTTGAAACATATTTCCCAATAATCCCTTTTTTTAATTTTTGTTATATATCAGTGTCTGATAAGCTTCTGAACTTGCAAGAGCTGTAGCTATTTTTTTTCCCCCTCAAAATCAATTCAGTTCAATTCCACTCGATATTTACTGAGTGCCTGCATTAAAGCCTAAGTCAGCTGGTGTCATTCCTCTGTTCAAAACTCATCGATATTTCTCATTTCACTCAGGGCAGAAAACAAAACCACGGTAAGAGCCTGGGAGACTGGCACCCCACACTGCCTTCTCTCTCTCTCTCCGCCTGGCCCCTCTCTAACCATATCCCAGGGGCCTTGGAATCCTTGCTGTCATGCCAACATACAGCCCCCCACACAAAGTCTGTGCTTTTGGGTTCCTATTATCCATCCTCAATATTTGCATGACTAACATTCTTCCTTCTCTCAAGTAATTTCCAAATATTACCTTCTCTGTAAGGCCTGCCCTGAGCAGGGTTTTTAAAGGTGTAACGAAAAGACCCTCTCCTAGGCACTGGCGACATATGCATGAATGAAACAGATTTTGACACCTGCTTTCTTGGAAGTCAGAAGGGGGGGGTGGTGATCTGCTAGACAACAAACAATAAACACTGTAAATACATACATTGTAGGGAATTTTAGTAGGGGAACACACGGTGGAGAGGAGACACAGTGAGACTGGTGAAGAAGGATGTAGGGCCCCAGTGAAATGGGTGAAGGATGTAGATCCCAGAAGCAGGGGTGAGGGGAAGACACAGGTTACCATTTCAAATAATCAATATAATATATTCAATGAGATAACCAACACTTTCTTTCATATATATATGTATATTCTTTCATATATATGTATATATATACATACACACACACACACACACATATATATATATATATAATATCATTTGAAAATTTGGCATTATGGTTTTATTTTTCATAGTTATATTTTAAATGCATAAGATTGGCGATTCTATTTAGTGAAAACATGTGTCACAATTAAATCACAATTCTGGCAACATTGTTGAATTAGGATTCACTTTACCATGTTTGTTCCTTCTCTAATAAATTCTCTTATTTTACCTATATTTTATCATTTATTTCTTTGGGGAATTAAATTTATTTATTTATTTATTTATTTATTTATTTATTTATTTATTTATTTATTTATTTATTGGTTTCTTTACTTGGCTGGAGATTATTATTATTTATTTTTACTCTATTGAATTAAATTTTGTAGGGAAATATGACCTTGCCTAAGGAATCAGCATAATGGGAGAAGAAGATGAAGAGGCTATGCTAATTAGGTACCAAGACATGCACAAGGAATGTTCCAGCTCATTCTTTCAGAAGCCAGAGAACCAAATCCCACACCCTTTCCTCTCCACCCAGGTGGTGCCACTCCTGTCTGGTGTGCGGGGCTGAATGCTCAAATAAACGTTGCAGTATTTGGGTACATTAAATGTAGTTTAAGATAAATACTATTCTGGATCTATTATGAATTGTTCTTATTTCGATATCTTATGAGGTTTTGGCTGGAATGATCTCCCTCTTCTACAGTGCCACTTTATTTTTCCCTGTTTTGAGTAGAACACTATTTATAAACCCCACTCTGCCCCAAATCTGCCTGGTGAATTAAAAAACAAACAACAACAAACAACAGTATTTGTGGCAATGTCAAAAATGAAAAACACTATTATAATATAAAATCAAGATGATGACTACCAAAATACTTACGGAATCATAGCTACGATCAAACTTTTAAGAGCTAAATTGAGAATGATCACAAAAATAGAAGGCAAGATAAACTCACCATTGTTATTTTTAGACCCCTTACATTTAGACCATAGAGAAACAACAGAGAATATCTGGAATATCTGGAATGTATGTATCATAATTCACTTAAAATAGTATTATTATATCTGTAGATACTAAAAAGTATATGAATCAAATTATTTTGGTACTAAAGTTTAAGAAAAATCATTATTAAATCTGTAAGGTGTTATTAATGTTAGCATTATTTTTCAAATTGATAGAAAAAATAAAATTAAAAGTCAAATAAATTTCCCCTTTATGCATTTGCTCATCATTTGATGGTATCTTTAGTAATTGTTACTTTAGTTATAGGTTAATAATCGTTGATTATCAACTGCAAACACTTACCAATGAACTAATGCATTTCAGGCCATATAAAATATTTTTAAAATGTAGACTGCTTTATTTAGCTTTCAAAATAATTGAGTTAGATCATTTAATTATTGGTCCAATTTTTTATTTATAGTAACTAAGGCAAGATGTTCATTTTGAGTGACTAAAATTTAACATAGTGTGAATTCAGGGCCAGAGACATACTTAATATATTTTTCTTCTTTCCATTGATTTTAATTCTATTGCTATTAGATGACTGATTTTTTTCTTTTTAAAAAACTTGAGGTATTAGAGATTAGAAACCATGTCTTTGACTTTCATATCACTTATATAGATTTTTCAACTTGTTTTTGTCTGTCAATTTTGTATAAAATGTTTGACTTAAAAAAAAAAAAAGATGTCAATGTCTTCTCTGCTTTTTCTGATCGTTATTTCCTATGAAAACAATGCCTGGAGCTCCTGAAATTCTGAGAAGTACATGACTTGGCTTCTCCCCTTGTGATAGAAGGGGTGACGTTCATAAAGCCTTTTATCTGAGCATTAGGGGTGTTGTAAGAATTCAGTGACCAAACGTGTGCATGAGGCCCTTTTAACAGTGCCTGGACATAGTCATTGCTTCATAAATGCCAAATATGCCTGTGGGGCACTCACTGCATGAAGCCACAGGACCCATCTAAGGATGGGCAGCCTCATTCGCTCCAGGAAAAACAGGGCCTGGACTTTTGATTTCTGTAACAGTGTGTTCTTTGATATCTTACTGATCATACAAACCATCTGTGCTTGCTGAAAAAAGTAAATTTTCTGAAAGTTATTAAAGAAAATGACAAGTCGCTTGAAATTTATCTATACTGAATCAGTGGCCTTCTTTTCACATAGACTGTCTATGCACAAAAGTAAGGGCATGCTTAGACAGACAGGTACATAGGAGATGATGATGATACATAGATAGATAGATAGATAGATAGATAGATAGATAGATAGATAGATAGATAAAAAATGTAATTTCCAAATTTGTTTTACCAGGTTATGATTTTTCCAGCAGAGACCTTTAGTGCAGCTGAAAAGTCAGTTACAGGGCTTAAACTTTTAGTCTGACTGGTTCTCAGTCCCCTGCACCCCCCACCCCCACACACACAACTAGGGGTCACTTGGGGCCTCTTTCAAGATCTCGCAGCTGGCATTTGACTCACCATGTGCCCCACGCACTCACCTGAGTCCTCAAGTTCCCTCTGGGCTGAATGGGCCAAGATCTCAGTTCCAGAGACAGAGTCTAACACCGGCACTGGCATCATAGTGGGCAATGCCCGTGTAACCCCCTAACACAGCGGCACCCACCGTGGGTCAGTGCTCCCTGGAGTTACCCCGCATGAGGTGCTTAACTGAAACTGCCTGTCAGATCCTGAGAAGGCCAAAAGAGGAAGGGAAAGCAAGTGAGTGGCTGTCGAAGGTCGTCCAGACAGGACGGGCACCGCTATATTTGGAGGCTCTCATGGGAGCCAGAGAATACTTGTCCCTATTAAATTCCAGTCTCCAAAGAAAAGGTCTGAGTTACTAAACTACGCTGATTGCCCACCAGACACAAGCATTAATATGAAGTCAATATGGACTGAGCCAGGCACCATGCTGAAGTTAAACTATCTTACTTTGAAAACTATGAAAGCAGGCTGTCCTCTTGTTTTTGGGAAAATGAGGAAATGGAGGCAGCGGGATAACTCCAAGTGAGGCAAAGAGCTTAGCCTGGCAACAGTTTACACAATTATGTTTCACCATAGGAATGCTTTAAGCAGGGAGAGGCACATTCCCATTAAATATTCATGAATAAGGTTGATAGTGGACATATTAAATACACAAGTTACATCACCGAAAGGTCAAATTATTTTCATACAATTGTTAACAAAAGATGAGAGAATCTTCATTGCTTTGGAGAGAAATTTGATGTGACAAACGACAGCAATTTACTGTTGCACCATTAAAAAAAAGTGAGTGTTGGGGCACCTGGGTGCCTCAGTTGGTTAAGTGTCTGACTTCAGCTCAGGTCATGATCTCACGGTTCATGGGTTCAAGCCCTGCATCAGGCTCTGTGCTGACAGCTCAGAGCCTGGGGCCTGCTTTGGATTCTGTGTCTCCCTTTCTGCCCCTCCCCTGCTTGCACTCATTCTCTCTCTCTCTCTCTCTCTCAAAAATAAATAAATATTAAAAAAATAAATAAAAGGTAAAAAATTAAAAAAGTGAATATAGTTTCATACGCCAAATTGTAGCCCAATACAGAGAAGTATTTAATTAAGGATATTTACCTCAAATAAATATTCAAACAATATATTTTTAAAAATGTACAAATAATTTAGAGATTATTAGAATTATTGGATGAATAATTTGCACAAACATATCACTTGATAAGTAGTTTTGTCATATAGTTATTTAACAAAAATGCATATATTTAATTTTGATATATTTACATAAATTTACATCCCTTTCCTTGTTTTATAGTTTGAATGTTATCAGTAGATGTATCATCATTTATTCAGCTATTCCCCCATGATGGATATTAATTTGATTCTATTTGCTACTATAAATAATGTTTTGATACACAGATCTTTAAGTACATGGGCCAATATTTATATAGGATAGATTCCCAGGAGTGGAATTGTTGGGTTGAATTAAATACACTTTTGGTTGTAAAGTGTACCATTGAAGAGCTATTTACAAAGCATAACAATTTACATTTCCAAGATAATGTATCAGAGCGCCATCATGCTGACATCCCCCTTGGCAATATATTCCTTTTTTAATTATTCCCAGAGAAGAAGAAAATGGTATCTCATTATTATTTTAATTTATATTTTCTTGACTTCTTGGGAATTTGAATATTATTCAAGTATTTATTTAAAGATACAACTCTCAGGATTCAGCCTTCCTGCATTTCTGAAACGCTCCATCAGATTTCCTATCTCTTTTCCTTAGAAAGGAACTACATACAGAATCCTCTGCCAGTTCTCCACCACACCTGTCTAAGCGAAAGGTTTCTAATCACTTCTGCAGCCATCAATCCCAGAGTCTATTTATTTAGCTTGACCTTCCACGAAAAAATCAAGGAAGAATATCCTGAGACTTCTGGGAATCTCTCTTTCCTCTCCTTCCTTTCCTTCCTTCTTTCCTTTCTCCTCCCTTCTCTCCTCCCTTCCTTCCTTCTCTTTTTGTCTGGTTATATTTTCTTCAGCCTCTCAAGGCTATAAGTGTTAATGAGTTTTTGAGACAGGATAGCCCACGTTCCAAATACAAAAATCTCTCTTTATTTATTCTAATTTTTTTAATGTTTATTTTTGAGAAAGAGAGAGAGACATAGTACAAGTAGGGGAGGGGCAGAGAGAGAGGGAGACACAGAATCCGAAGCAGGCTCCAGGCTCCGAGCTGTCAGCACAGAGCCCAACATGGAGCTCAAACCCACGAACCATGAGATCATGACCTGAGCCGAAGTGGGACGCTTAACCGACTGAGCTACCCAGGCGCCCCTCTCTTTATTTATTCCAGTTCCTGTAATTTAAAGAATAAGCCTCTTTCTTACATGTGAAAGTTCCCACCACTGTGTGTAGAGTGAGGTAAGAGGTCTTCAGAGGAATCAAATGATCAGCAGGTCAAGCAAAATGAGAACCAAAATCTGTCCAATTGATGATAGACCCATGAAAAATCCCCATGTAACTTTAACAACGATAGAATAACACAGACTTGGGACAAGCAAACGCTGCCAGCGGTAGAAACAGGTAATTTTAGACAGTTTTCAGGAAGTTTATATCTGAAACTGTGGATGAGGAATAAGAATGGTGGGGTGAGGGGCGCCTGGGTGGCTCAGTTGGTTAAGCGGCCGACTTTACCTCAGGTCATGATCTCGCGTTCCGTGAGTTCGAGCCCCGCGTCGGGCTCTGTGCTGACAGCTCAGAGCCTGGAGCCTGTTTCAGATTCTGTGTCTCCCTCTCTCTGACCCTCCCCCATTCATGCTCTGTCTCTCTCTGTCTCAAAAATAAATAAATGTTAAAAAAAAATTAAAGAATGGTGGGGTGAAATGTGGAAATGGGGTCATGAAGTGAAAAACATCGAAGCAGATATATATACACAACTTACCTAAAAGTGCCCCATGGCCACCTGAATGAGAGCAATCTAAACAAATTTTAATCAGAGAAATAATAAAATAACCCTAAGAAAGATTTTGATAATAAAAAAGTTTATAGTGTGAGGAATCTATAAATAAATTAAAAACAAAACAAAACAAAATAAAATAAAATAAAATAAAATAAAATAAAATAACTGAAGCAAGTGTTGAATTTGGAAGCACAGTCCAGGAGGAAGAAAACCACTGTCCATTTAGACATGGCTTCATCAGACCATCTGTGTTCAATGAAACAGATATTTGAGACATATTTGATACACTGATATATTTTCAAGGCAAATTCTGATTTTGCTCTGACTTAATGTGATTTCTTGCAGGAAGAGAGACAAAGCAGGGACACGAATGCCCCATCAATATGGGCAAGAGTAATACACCTCAGTTTAATACACATTTACTTCAGTTTTTTAATGATTCCTGTAATTGCATGTGAATCACATAAATCTGCACCTGAGAAATGTTAATCAACTAAGCTTATTGAAGACCTGTTATCGGGATGTTCCAGCTGAGGCACGATCACAGACCCATTACATAACTCCCTCTACGTTAGCATCATACTTCAAGGACCAGAATGGAAAAATGTTCTTTGAGCAACTATGATTTCACATGTATTCTTTAGGAAATTGAAAACATTTCCACATTTGACTTGACAAGGTACAATTGCTCTTCAATACAGATTTTAATCTGTGTCTCTCCTTAAATCATCTAAGTTAATAAGGTATCATGCTTGTTAAGAACCTCATACGAATGTAGCCAGAGTCAGACAGTAAAGAATTATTTATTAATTGATTCAGTGAGTAATTTTTTTTGTCAAAATTTTACTATGTGATGACAGGAATACAAAATAAATATTAACTCGTCAATGTACTTTAACTCAAGTCTGGGAGAGTGGATATACAAGCAGACCATTGGCAGGCCATACACGGCAAAGAGAACTTTGACTCACAACTTAGTAGCCAACTATCTGACCAATCAAACTACACCCTCTGCAGCAGTTATCCCAGAGAGACTGGGGCATGTTCAGAATTTGGTCATCGACTATCAGCTTCCCTATGTTAACCTCCTCCCTTCCTTCCTCCTACCTCCCCTGCTTCCAACTTAACGACCAACCAGAGAAAGTTAAGAATGCTCCTCAAATCAATGACATGAGTTGTCCTGCTTCTAGTTAGCAACCTCCAACTTCCCCGTGCAACATCCTCTAATGAGTGCATATGTGAAGCTTCCCCTTTTCTCTACTATGAAGCCTTGTCTGCCTTTGTGTCTCCACCAAATGCAAGTGATAGAGTCTGATTCCTTGTTCTATCAGCTCTGAAATTACAGCTTCTTTCTGTTCTCATTTGTGTGGTCTTTGTGAATTTTCCATAAGTCTAAACAAAAAGTAGTAAAATATAATAGTTGACCCTCATAGTCTCTCTCTCTTTATAAACTTTTCATTCACTGGTAAACTCATTAGAAAATGTGTCTGGTAGAACCAATTTATTCAACAATCAGGAAAAATATAACATGCATACTTTGGAGGACAGGTTGTCTGAACAAAATTTACACTCACACATATCAAACTCATCAGATCCTTTCCTGAGATCTGCTACTGTTCAGAAGGGATAAGAAGATGTAAGAGATTTATTAAAAGTCCACCATAAGGGTTATTAGGGATGAGGACAGCTTGCATCTATTTTGGAAATGGTGTGTCCCTCTTCTGTGCTTCCATAGGAATCTGCACTTGTTTCAATTGTGATTCCTGGTCTAGACTTCATGCCTCTCAAGAACAAGGCTCTTGCCCTGCTCGTCTCTACATCCCCAAAACCTGTCAATGAGTCCTGCTTCACACACTGGTGATATGTAATGAAGGGAGTCGATGTGAACTGAATAGGTGAGCAGGTATACACAGAAAAAAAGGACATCAGATGGGGAAACGGTAAGTTTTGCTAAATATTTCAATGACAAATTCTAGTGGCTCAGTGTTTTTCTGGAGAAGTGAAGCTTGCAGCATCTTCCTCTAAGGTAAGAAGGTAAGGAAACAAATCAGAATTTTGGAGAACGTCAGTGTTCAAAGAATTGGCAAGAGAAGACACTAAAAAGAGGGAGGAGACTAAGAGAAAGGCTGTGATCCTCCCCGTAAAAAACAACAGGGCACTGGTAAGAGCCAACGGAAATGAAAAGGAATTACATTGCAAAATGCAATGAGATTATCTGTTGAAAAGAAATCACACGGTTATTGTGTAACTACTGTAACTTTAACTCTTAATTCTCTAAGGAAGTTTTAAAACTCTATTTACTTTATGATATCCAGTTCACATTCCCTTGAAGATGTCTTTTAATCAATACAGAAATACTGTTTACTATTTTTTTTTAATTTGGAGCTTTAATGGAAAAACTGGGATGGAAGAAACCAAACGGGTGTGATTTTCACAGTTGCCAAAACCCTTTAACTCCTATATATTAGCTAAGCTTTAAAAGGAAAATGTTTGTGTAAGTGCCTAGAAAAGTCTCATGGCTATTGTCCTTTATATTCTATGGCAGAGGCTTAATATTAGGGGCTTTCAAACTCCAGCCTTCTACATTTTAACAATTCTGTGCAGTTTATTGTTACATTGACAGATATGGTAAAGAATAAAATGCTTGCATCTATACTATTGTCTGTCTAACAAAACCAGGGCCTCTATCTGACATTACTCAGAAGGAAAACAATATTGGCCATTCTTTTTTATAGGACATGATCTATATAGATATTTCTAATAACCCCTCTAAATTCTTTGGTAAAGAAGAAGCTATGAATTAATTCTCAGTAATAACCCAGATGGGAGGAGATTTAGCTACTTATAGGGAAGAATACATTCAGGAAAGCAAATGATCAGGGTATCCTGGGAAAAGTGCCTTTGATAACATGCAGTTGGCTGCACTGGTTTCTGTCAGCACAGAAAGAGGTTGATTACAAGTTAAGTTGTTACTGAACTGATTCTGTTGAAGAATTCAGTATAGATTTAGCCTGAAGTAGCTGTTATTGTTTTATTTATTTTTTTAAGTTTATTTATTTATTTTGAGAGAGAGCGTGTGTGTGCCCATGAGCAAGGGAGGGGCAGAGGGAGAGAGACAGAGACAGAGAATTCCAAGTAGGTTCCATGCTGTCAGCACAGAGCCTGATCTCATGAATGATGAGATCATGACCTGAGTTGAAACCAAGAGTCAAACACCCAACCGACTGAGCCACCCAGACACCCCTGTTTTATTCTTTTAATTAAAACAATGCTTTCCCTGACAGACTCAATAATTCTAATAAAAAGTTTTTAATCTCTCTAATCATGTGTGTGTATGTGTGTATATACACATATATTTGAATGTTCACAGTTCTACCAACTATAATAGACACAACCATGTACTGGGAGAGTCCCCCTGCTCAGAATGACATACTGTTAAGTAAGAGGCATTAAATATTAATTATAAATCATGTTAAATATATTTTAAAAACAATTGACTTTATTTAAAAAATGAAGTTTTTCTCAAGGTAAATTAGATGACAGAGTATTTTATTCTAAGAATCTTCTAGAAATAGCATCACAATTCTATATTACAAAGAAAAAAGGAGAAACAGAATTGGTGTACATCCTATCTTCTATTATCCCTATTATACTATATTCTATATTATCCATATTATACTATGTTAAAACATCAGTAAATGAAAATTAGAAACTGGGATTTAAATGGTTAAAATTTTATAAATAAGTGCAAGCAATCCTAATTTATCCGTGGTTTGTAGTTCAAAAGATGCTTTTATTGTTTGGAATTTAGATCATATTTTCTTCCAGAAATATATATTACAAACAGTAGATATATCTTCAGGCCAATCCATTTAGCCTATAATGTAGTTTAAAAGTGTGAATTTTATTAGTCTGACATTGGACCTAGGAAGCAGGATATGTATAAAAGAGTAGAGTACAGAGAGAAACAAAATCAATACTGTAGCTCCCTTTTTCGTTCACTTAATTTTGTTTTCCCTTTCTTTCTGTTCATATACAAGCCTAAGGTCACATTTTGATCTACGCCATCCTGGCTTTCTTTTCTAGATCTTTAGCATATTTATATATACACGTCATCTTCAACGACACATTATAGCAACCTGTTCAGGTTCCCCATACGTTTCAACAGTCCCATTTACAAAGTTAATTATGGTATCTATTGTATCTTCAAGACATCAGGAAGGAGGGGAAACAAGGCACAAACAAAAACAAGCATATATAACATCCACTGAATGGCTAATGGTGTGCTAAGAACATGGGTGTGTGTGCACAACTTCTCAAAAATCCTCAAGGAAGGTCATGCCATTCTGCATTTACTAAAACTGTGTTAGAAAATTCAGTACCTTCTCTGTTACGAGAGAATACAGTGGAAACTAGAGACAAAAAGAACTTATGACTCCAGACTCAATGTTTCTTTAACAATAAATATATACTCATAAATACAAAGACAAGTCATAATATAGTATATACGTAAATACACATTATACTATATATATATATATATATATATTTATCTATCTCTATCTCTATCTCTATCTCTATCTCTATCTCTATCTATGCATGCACCTGTGGGTACGTGATATGGGATCCCCTTTCAGTTCTAGAAGACGATAAGGAGAGTGAAGTCAGAGGCAATTATCTGTGTGGGGCAATTTTAGTCATATCCTGCCTTTCGCAAGCATGAAGTCCCAGTTACGTACGTCACATAATTCACAAAAGGGGACTTGTCAATCCAGGTTAGGAAGCTCATTATAAAAGCCAAAACGTGTGGCCCTCCATCTGAAAGTTCCCCTTACCAGAGCTGCGTTGAGTGAAGGCCTGAAAAAGTATCCCTCAGCTTGTTTCAAACAATAAATGCTGAGACCTGTCACAGCGAGGATGGCTTCTGCGCACTCAGAAACTTATTAGCACATTTTATTCAGGCACCATCAAAGTGCACCAAGTACCACTAAAAGCCTGGGGCACTTTTAGCCAGAATCGTGTTTTTTGTTGAAAGTAGTTTTACATCCAGAAAGTTCTCTGGGGAACATGGGCCATGGCATCACGTCCGGCAGGCAGCTTTACTTGTTTGCGTTCAGGGTGCTCTGTGTCGATACCTCCCTCCCCATTCTGTCCTCATCCCATTTCGGGAAGTGAAAGGTACCTTCTCCTATATACGGTGAAAAATAGAACGGATTTGACATCAGGAAACCAGCAGTGTAGTTCCTTCTCTGCCACTATCCGGTGGTGTCATATGTTAGACAGTTTCCTTCATTTTCTGCACTTGACGTGACTATGAAGGATTCCAGTCATCGGAAGGAAACAGGGGTGACAGTCAGCTGTGAGCTGCAGTGGAAAATCAGTGGAGAGGGTACTATTCCATGAGGAACAGTTGACTGGCAGAACTCTTCCAAGGCAGCTTCTCAGCCTGCTGTCCTGTAACCGTCACAGGTTACAGGTCAGACACATCCTGCAGGCTCTCTTCTCAGGTGACACTGATGGCTTCAAGATGAGAAGGGAGAGTCCGCCTTGGAGCAAATGATTCATTGCAGGTGAACTTGGCACCTGTTCAGCTTGCCTTTCTGCATCATTGCAGGTGAACTTCTGCAAATTCACCTGTTACCTCACAGACTTGATTTTCATCATGATACAGTTTACTTATGTAAGAAATTGAAAAGCCAATGAAGAATATAAAAATCAGTCTCCCTCTCATCCTAGACTCTAAGATCCTGAATTGTTATCCTAAATTCTTATCCATCTTGTGTTTTGGGGGGGCACGCATCTATCTATAAGCACATAACTTAAGCATAGTTTTATATATTGACTTTTTTTTAAGGTTTATTTTTGAGAGAGAGAGAGAGTGGCGAAGGGGGAGAGGGAGAGGGAGAGGGAGAGGGAGAGGGAGAGGGAGAGGGAGAGAGAGAGAATCCCAAGCAGGCTCCACACTGTCAGCATAGAGACAAACATGGGGCTCGATCTCACAAACCATGAGATCATGACCTGAGCTGAAATCAAGAGTCGGACGCTTAACCCACTGAGCCACCCAGGCACCCCTACATCTTGGCTTTTGACTTCAATAATACTTCATAGCAATCTTACCATATCTGAATTGGTAAATTTACCTTATTCTTCTGAATGGTTGGCTTGTATTTCACCGAACTGATTTACCATAATTATCTTCTGCCAAACTACTGATAGAATTGGGTACCATCTTAGAGTGCCTGGGTGTCTCAGTCGGTTAAGTGACCGACTCTTGACTTTTGGCTCAGGTCATGATCTCATGGTTTGGGGATCGAGCCCTGCATCAGGCTCTGTGCTCACAGTGAGGAACCTGCTTGGGATTCTCTCTCTCCTTCACACCCACCCCTGCCCCCAACTTGTGTGCTCACATGTGCACTCTTTAGATTAAAAAAAAATTTATATATCATCTCCAGTATTTTACTATGACCATGCTACAAGGACTTACGTACACACACACACAAACACAAATACACACAAATATGTATTGGCAAAATGTCCACAAACAGAATTTCTGTGTCAAAATTACATGCATTTTTCATTATTCTATCCAAATTGTGTCAATGATGACCTATGATAAGTTTCCTCAATGGGATGAGATGTGGCATATTGCTGATAAATTTAGTGACACTACTTGGATAAAAGCAGTATTGTTTAGTAGCACTGACTCTAGTTTCAAATGACTGTGTTTAAATCTCACCTTTGGGGGCACCTGGTGGGTCTGTAAAGTATCTGACTTCGGCTCAGGCCATGATCTCAGTTTGTGAGTTCAAGCCTCACATCAGGCTCTGCGCTGTCAGCATAGAGCCTGCTTCAGATCTTCTGTCCACCCCACCACCACCCCTCCCTTGCTGGTTCTCTCTCTCTCTCTCTCACTCTCTCTCTCTCAAAATAAATAAACTTAAAAAAAATAGGAAAAAATAAATCCCACCTTTCAAATTCAGTAGTGCTTTGGAGTAAGCACTTTGGAGTAAGCAATTACTTCAGTAGTTGTTTTGGAGTAAGACATTTAAAACTCCTTGCCTTGGTCTCCTCGCCTGTTAAATGGGGGCTCATAAGTGCTTAAGGAGGTGATCTTTGCTGAGAACGTTGAGAGTCCTGTGTGGTATACAACGAGTCCTCAGGAAATGTGAACAGGTACCACCACCACCACTGCCCAGGATTCACCTGTACCCACACTTCAACTCTCTGTCTGCCTCCCAGCTCTGTTTGAGTGATGAATGTACCTTACACTAAGTACTATTTTTTATTTACAGCCCGGATTTTGAGCAGGTTTTAAGTTGCATATCCATGGTGTGCAAACCACGGGAGCATATGGCTGCTAATTAAACTTGATCACGATGAAGGACGACTGTTTAAGGGGTCAGTTAGCACCCCTCTAGAGGTTACACTGCTTCCTAAATACGGCAAAAGCACAACCCCCTAAGACATGGCAATAAGACCCAGCTCAGAAGAGGAGGCATATCGCTACTGAGGGTATTTAACATGCTGGCATTGCTTCTGAGCTACAGTTGTAGAATTGCCACAAAGATTCCATCACTGACAACAAAGTGAAATATTGATATAGTAATTAGTTTTCTGCACCATATGTTCTGATTTTTGCATACAGTTATTATGCAGCACAGATTCCTGGGCAGATGATTAGGAGAGCAGAAGCTACAGCAAGACGTAAGGGTTTTCCGGCAAGAACCATGGCCTACCCAACAGGACCCTTACAGAAGCAAGTGAATTTCCTGCTACAATAATCATCTTTGATGTAGGACAATGACTTTTCAAAGAATATATGAGCCTGGCAGGGAAGAAGCAAGCGGAAGCAACCTTTCTCCTCCGTGTGCTTTCTTTCTTTCATTCCTACCCTTCTCCTGAGCCTTTTTTAATTGATAACCAACACCGGTGATTGACAGCAAGAGACCGTGCTTGTGTCCCCAGCAGTGATAGGAAAGCAGAGTTGTGAATCCTCTCTGCATATGTTTTATAGCAATGAGTCTGGCCTTTATATATTTGAAGACAAAATTATGCAATATGTTGTAAAATATCTTAAATTCCTGGAGTTGTTTAAAATTTTTTTTAATGTGTATTTATTCATGACAGAGAGAGCATGAGCAGGGGAGAGGCAGAGAGAGAGGAAGACACAGAACCTGAAGCAGGCTCCAGGCTCTGAGCTGTCAGCAGAGAGCCCCATGCAAGGCTCAAACCCACCAACTGTGGGATCATGACCTGAGCCGAAGTCGGACACTTAACCGACTGAGCCACCGAGGCACCCCATTTGAAGTTGTTACTTTTAAAATGTCCTTCCCTGGGGCGCCTGGGTGGCTCAGTCGGTTAAGCGTCCGACTTCAGCTCAGGTCACGATCTCACGGTCCGTGAGTTCGAGCCCCACGTCGGGCTCTGGGCCGATGGCTCCAGCCTGCTTCCGATTCTGTGTCTCCCTCTCTCTCTGCCCCTCCCCCGTTCATGCTCTGTCTCTCTCTGTCTCAAAAATAAATAAATGTTAAAAAAAAAATTAAAATGTCCTTCCCTTTAGAACTCCTGCCTGACCTATAGGCAGTCAGCTGCTGAAGAAACCCACTCACCCAGACTGATGCCACTGCCTCCCTCAGGAGAGAAATTAAAGAAACTTAATAAATAAATGAACGAGCACTTCAGCACAGAAAGGGAAATGGCATTTCAGGAACGTGGGGGAAAAGCACTTTTATTTTGCTCCTTCAAGAACCTCATATACTGTATACCTGAAGCTAATACAGCACTGTGTGGTTTTAAGAAGAAAACCTCATATATTAAAATTTGATATAGAGATCGGTTTTAGGGACCCTTTTGAAGCATCATACTTTTCTGTTGAAAAATAAGTAAGAGATTATACTCTCTGCAGGTTGACGCGTTTCTCTTTTTCTAAGAAATGTCAAATCACCAAAAAAGCACCTTATCTTAAAACTATGTGTCATTGGCATTTCCTTTAGGACCCAAAGCCACTCAGAGGCCTTCCTTCCTTCATAGGAGGTCTGGTACAAAACATTCATGTTAAGTTTATAGATATTCGTGGCTCATTGTGCACTCTGCATATATCTACCCTGCAGAACACTTACACACTGTTATTATTATGGAGCATTTGTTCCTAAGCATCTTTGCTCTCTTTGGGGAAATTGCTGGGGGAGGTGGGGGAGGACAGGGGGGAGGGGAGGCCAGCGTGAGGGAGGGAACCTTGGCTGCCTAACAGTGGATACTGCAACTGAGAGCCACTCTCAACTCTTGGGTTTTGCCTCTGCGATGCCTGTCCACAGATGTGGACTCGTGTCTCTGTGCCTTGTTCTTAGACATCACACATCTGTGCCGCCGTAGATAGGACAACTGCCCACCCACCACAGTGAATTAAAGATTCTACCTGGGAAGAACAGCTTTCTCTGTCACTTAGAGGCAACCAGGCCTAAAGACAAACAATGACTGTGACAAACTATCAATGTTTTCACCTGAGGTTAGGTGGAGAATTTTATCCTTTTTTTATACCAATTTACCGATCTTTTTTCTTGGGACTGCCATCTTGCTATCTGATTTTTTTTTTTATTTTTTTAATATATGAAATTTACTGTCAAATTGGTTTCCATACAACACCCAGTGCTCATCCCAAAAGGTGCCCTCCTCAATACCCATCACCCACCCTGCCCTCCCTCCCACCCCCCATCAACCCTCAGTTTGTTCTCAGTTTTTAACAGTCTCTTATGCTTTGGCTCTCTCCCACTCTAACCTCTTTTTTTTTTTTTTTTTTTCCTTCCCCTCCCCCATGGGTTTCTGTTACGTTTCTCAGGATCCACATAAGAGTGAAACCATATGGTATCTGTCTTTCTCTGTATGGCTTATTTCACTTAGCATCACACTCTCCAGTTCCATCCATGTTGCTACAAAAGGCCATATTTCATTTTTTCTCATTGCCACGTAGTATTCCATTGTGTATATAAACCACAATTTCTTTATCCATTCATCAGTTGATGGACATTTAGGCTCTTTCCATAATTTGGCTATTGTTGAGAGTGCTGCTATAAACATTGGGGTACAAGTGCCCCTATGCATCAGTACTCCTGTATCCCTTGGATAAATTCCTAGCAGTGCTATTGCTGGGTCATAGGGTAGGTCTATTTTTAATTTTCTGAGGAACCTCCACACTGCTTTCCAGAGAGGCTGCACCAATTTGCATTCCCACCAACAGTGCAAGAGGGTTCCTGTTTCTCCACATCCTCTCCAGCATCTATAGTCTCCTGATTTCTTCATTTTGGCCACTCTGACTGGCGTGAGGTGGTATCTGAGTGTGGTTTCGATTTGTATTTCCCTGATAAGGAGCGACGTTGAACATCTTTTCATGTGCCTGTTGGCCATCCGGATGTCTTCTTTAGAGAAGTGTCTATTCATGTCTTGCTATCTGATTAATGGTTTCCTCCACTGGAAATGGGTATAATGAAAGGTGTATGTGAGAGTTGGCCATTGCTGTGTACTCACTGCCATACATTTAGCAGCTTAGAGCAATCCACATTTCTTATGTAGCAGTTTGCATGGGCCAGGAATCGGGGCATGGCTTAGGTGGGTTCTCACTAAGCTAAATCCAGGTGGCAGCCAGCGCTGTGATTGGATGAGAGGCTCAGCTGGGGAAGGATTCAAGTGCAAGTTCCTTGGGGCTGCTGACAGAAATTATTTCCATGTGCTTGTAAGATTCATGCCTGCCTGCTTCTTCAAAACAAGCCAGGGAAAGAACACGAGTCTGCTCCCAAAAGAGTCTTACGTACATCTCATCACCTTTACTCTATTCTGGTGATAGGCAGCACGTCCCAGGTGTCACCCATACTGAGGGGAGAGTGTGAGCACCAGGAGAGGCATAGTGAGGGCCGTATTCGAGTCTGTGTGCCCATATGGCATACAGTGCTCTCTGTGCCAAATCGGATTGTAATGGAGATTGGATATATGAAATAATTGTAAGGATAAAATTATAAACAGAGAATATGGGCACAGATGAGAGAGAAAACTTCAATTCTCCCTCTAAAGGGAGAAACCTTAAATAATGAATACTATCATTTCATAAGGTAAAGGACCTAAGGAAGAAAAGGGTAGATCGACCTAGAAATGTAACAGCCTCATATGGACTGAATATGTGTGACCCCCCCATTCATGTATTTTAGTCATAATCCCTACTATGATGCTATTTGGAGGAGGGGGCCTTTGAGCAGTAGTTAGGCATAGATGAAGTCATAAGGGTTGGATAGCCCGATGGTGCTAGTGTGCTTACAAGAAAAGAAAGATATGGATGCCGGGGTGGCTCAGTTGGTTAAGTGTCCAACTTCGGCTCAGGTCATGATCTCACGGTTCCCGTGGGTTCCAGCTCTGAGTTGGGCTCGGTGCTGACAGCTAGGAGCCTGGAGCCTGCTTGGGATTCTGTGTCTCCCTCTCTCTCTGCCCCTCCCCTGCTCATGCTCTGTCTCTGTCTCTCAAAAATAAACAAACGTTAATTTTTTTTAATTCACCATAGTTATGCTTTATGGAACAATTTGTTTTCAATACATTTTTTTTCTGCACACGTGAAGAATGCAAAAGTGAAAGAACAGACTTCCTTTCCCTCCAGAAAGCTACATGCGGTGCACTCTAAAAAGGCTGCATGTAAAAAGACCTCATCTGCACAGTCATGTCAGCTGCAGATTTAAATGACAAAAAAAGTGGCAAATAGTGTGTAAGTAATTGGAATCACAGGAAGAAGTGAGGCAAGAGTATTGCACATGATTCTACAGTGCATCTCAGACAAGCACATGTCAGAGCATCTCCAAAAAAGCACATATTTTCAGGATATGGAACTCCAGCGAAGTCTAGGACTATTTCAGAAACACAACTAGCTTTAAGGGATGGTTTATGTATTAAAATATAAAATAACAAGTGATTTACATGGCCACGGAGTAGGCTTACATTTGTGTGTATACCGATTTATGGATTTTCTCTGCTTGCATGGAATGAAGACCCACCACGTTCAAACTGTATAAAAAGTCTGGAAGCAGTTACAGAAATAAATGGGGCTCGGTTTATGTATCACGGTGCTAAGGTCTGTTCAGACACTCACATGAATATGTTTACTTTGTATGCTTTTTTCTGATGGAAAGTGAGAGAGACTATCCATGAGAGACAGAAGGTGGACATTTTGGATATTTCTGTGCACAAACTTGTTTTCTTGATTATTTTCATGCCGTCTGGGGATATCAGGAGGCAAGGCTCTCTCCTTTGTTCCCTTAGAAAATTGCCTGCCTGTAATGGGGAGTCTTGGGCAGCATGAGGCCTAAGTATCCCCGGGGAAGGAGCGAAAGGAGCATAGCAAAAGCTTCCTAATACGCACACATTCCCAACATAGGACTTTCACTTGCTTTGTTCTTCCTCTTTCAGAGACATTCTTTTATTCTATGTAGCACAAGCTTGCAAACTTGTCTAAGAAGCACAGATAGTCACTACGTCTCAGGGAAAAAGGAGAATAAGATTCCTTCACCAGAGAAAATTTACGTTCGCCACATCAGAAGCAGGGTGGTTAATGGCGGATGCCCTGAACAGCAACTCAGATCTACTTCTGGATGCTGCCTGCCTCTTACTGACTAAGGGGGTTTATCTGGATCAGTCATTTTTAATCTTTATGGGTCATTCCTTTAAGAATTTGACAAAAAAATATAAAACTTTTACTCAAAGGATCATAAATGTAAAAAATGGGTCATACTTGTCACAGTTTACAGATATCTTAAAAAAAATCCATCCATAGAAACTTACAGGAGCCCAAAGCTGAGTATGAGAACTTAGATAACCTTGAATCTGCTATGCTCCCATTCTCTGATATGGCCCCAGCTATGTTAAGTCCCTTCCCTATAAAAAGTGATTTGAAACAAATGAAATGCAAAGACCCAGCTCTCTGGTTTTAGCCACAGTTTGACCCTAAGATGAAACTATTTCTGAAATTGGGGAAGTTTAGGGAGAATCATCCTGCACCAGAGAACTCCCAAGACGTGATCTGATACTGAAGCATCCAGGCCAATGCATAGTTAAGCAGTGCCAATGAAATGCCACTATTATACATTCCTCCCTGGAAAGGAAAAAGCATTTTAACAACAAAAGTGTTTCCATGATAATGCTGGCCAAAGAAGGAGCTTTTGGCTAAATAAAAGCACTTTTCACTGAATAATCATTTGAATAAGGAAAGTCATTTAAATGTATGCTTAATATATAAATCCCCAGACTATCAATGATCTCAATACCTACAGTCTTAAGTTCAGCTTACATTTATAAAATAAAAATAATGCCTTTTTTTTTTTTTAAATCTGGAAAGGCTTAGTGGCTGGAGTGTCTTCACATTTCATGGATCTAAACCAAAATAATTACAGTCCAGAATGTTTAATCCATCAGCCACAAATGGGTGCAAATTAGAGTGAGATTATGAATGAGCAATAATGCATATTTTACAATGGTCACCACTTTGCATAACTGATGGTTTTCTTAATCAAATTTTTTTTTTTCTGGTAGTCTTCTTCATCAAGTACATGTTCTCTGACATGCTTTCAATAAATTTATATCATTTTTCTAAGTATGAAATTATCTCTATATATATAACTCCAAGCAAAATAAATGTATTCCTATAATTTTCATGGGCATTTTAGCAGGAATGAAATCCCTAGATGACAAATGACATCACTTGATGCCCAAGCCATTTTTGAAAGTCTTCCACATCATTATTCCTCATGATTGCCAGACAGCTGTCACAGTTGCTTTAAATGTGAAAGGACATCTTAATACTTTCAGACATTGAGTCCTGGTGAATCATACTCTACTGATATTATATCACTGGAAGAAAGGAGAATAGGAAGATCGGAAAATTGGAATCCTCTCAAATGTCAGGGCATTATTAAGCTCCTTATTGCATTACATTTTTAAGTCTCTTTAATAATAGACCCTCCTTCTGCAGTCATTCCAATCAGTTATTATTATATTTAAAAATATAACTGCCTGGTATGTAATACTGATTTTATCAATTTTATGTTACTGAATATAAAACATCCGTTAATGTTGAGATATTTTTTTCTAACACAATAAGATTATATTTTACAATAATTGTACCGAAACTTCACTTCCAATGTGGATGGGACAATAAAAGGACATTTTATTTCCTCAAAATAGAGTGGACAAGGGATACATTCAGATGCAAATCGATTGCACATTAGCAGACTAGTCTTACTTCTGACTAAAGAGAGGCCGCCATGCCTCCAGCCTCCTGGTATGATTGG